>NW_026862640.1:0-23946 GCF_026571515.1 Ruditapes philippinarum
AGTCTAAATTCCTGTTTCACAAGGAAGGATTTCAAGTTGAAATATATAAACTCCAAAGAAGTTGTCTTTGTGATTTTGGAAGTAAAACGTACTTGTAATGCAAGACATGTTGTTAGATATTACACATAAATATTATTAGACGGTTAGTTGTCTTATTGACTTTTTGGTGCTATTACACGTACATAGCATTTTACTGTGAACATAACGTTGATGTCACTTTTTAGAAATGTTTTTTGTATATTTTGAAATTAGAGTTAAAAAATACAGTCATTGAAATCAGACGTTCATTTAGGTGTTAATATCATACTCCGACATTTTGGTCCCATGGTACACATTGAATTGTATTATAGGACTCGCAAGACAGGGTACAGTGATTTCATTTATATAACTGTGGGTTTTTTATAAAGTGGCAAAGGCTAACCACTTTTCTGTACCAGCAGTGGTAAGGGTTAAAGGGCAGAGTACACTTATAATACATACATTGAAATAAAAATAATATAAATTATAATACTGTTACATTATTCACGTATATTTTCAATCAAAATCAAATGTAAACAGAAATTAAAGATTTTAAAATCAACTATACAGTAAGTAAAACTTAACACATGGACGGAATGTAATTTGTGTAAATTTCAATAAAAATCAATCAAATATATCAGATATTTGTACAACCATATGGCATGTATATTATTTTGATAAGATATTTGTAAAACATAAACATGTATAAGTTTTATAGATTTTTTGACAGATGAGGTTATATGGCTGAATATAAACAGTTGCAAGATTATATATACATGTATATTAGAATATATAGGCAACAACTGGGATTATATAACTATATAAAACTCACTAAAGCCTTTATAATATTAGTTTTAAGGATATTTACAGGTTATATGGCCCAATATAAATGGCTGTTTGGAAAATATAACCCAAGCTGTTAGGCAAGGATTATTATGCGAAAAACTTTGTGCTTATACATGTATACAGTCATATAAACCTGTCAGGGAATAACAAATTGATAATACAGCAAACTTCCTTTTTTTTTTTTTAGAAAAAAGTGAGATTTTCTTCAGAAAAATTGAAGCAGCCATGTATATAAAACTATATAAATGTGATTATCCAATGAAAAGTTGATGTTTGCAAATATGCAGTATTTATGCAAGGATGAAAATTTATTAAAATGAAAATACTTATTTTCAAATTGATTAAAATGAATATTAATTCATAAATTTGCAGAAGTTGTGTACATATATATGTGGTAAAAAATTCGTGACTTTCCCAAAGATAATTCTTGTAACAAATGTGCAGGTATTACTACAAGATTTACTATAATCACAACCTTTAAGTGAATGGAGACATATTTTCCTCTACTATATACAATGTCATTTATAAACAAAACCTAAAAGTAAACACAAACCAAACAAAAAGCAGATGGCCAATGAAAGATCCTCTTATATCCGAGTCTTTCTTATAAACGCAGGGTACGATTGTTTCTCACCAAGATGACCTACATCTTTATATAACCCCATGACGAATATAGGAAAATAAAATACAAAAATACGAGAACAATACCCTTGGATATAACCAACATCCAGGTGCAATTTTGTTGCTGGATATAAACACTATTAAACAGGACTTCCTTTAGAGTTTTTTGGTACATTTATGTACACCCCTACTAAAAGTGGCATCCAAAACAATTCTATGTGGCATACTGTACCATTCTTTAAAGCATATTCTTTAACCAGACATTTTTAGAAGCTGTGAAACTTAATCATCTTCAGCTTTGATTTGGTCGAGGGCTCTACAACTGAAGTGTCGAGGGCATCTCATTCACACATTAACCAAAATGTGAAAGAGCCACTGTTTAGTGTGGGTGATAAGGACTGCCCATTTGAGCTTTTATTGCTTTTTTAACAGGATACCCTGTCTGCATCATTCATTATTTTATAAACTTCACAACATAATCATACATTCGTTAGAAATAATGCCCCCTATTATTTCCTTATCTCATATTGATATACACCTAACACCATAGTGTTTGTAACAAATGATTATCCAGTATTCTTAAATGGAGATAAAAATGGAAATTCTCTCAATGTCATATGTTAATATGTTGACTCGTTTTGAGTCATGCATTTTTATTTTCTATTTGCATAGAAATATTTTCTTGCAAAGCAGTGTGCTCTCAAATAGTACATTTATCAAATTCAACAAATATTATATGTGTATATTGTGGTGATAGAAATTTAACAAGAGCCATGTCAACATGGCCATCCCCCGCCGAATGTGTTTGCTCATTGGAAGAATGTATATGTAGTAGAACAGAATAATTATATTTTAAGAGGTCTTTTGGTAATGAAAACTGATGGCTATAGTGATTACAGATTTGCAACCTATGTGAATACTGATGAATGAAAATAACAAAGGGCAATAACTGAAAAATAATGCAGGGTAGGTTATCATTCTTGTGTGCTGCATCCCTCCTCAGTAAAATCTATCAACCTATGAAGTTTCAAGTTGATACCTCAAATACTTTTTGAGAAAAAAAATTGAATTGAAAAATTAAGTATGAAAAATAACAAAGGGCAATAACTCAAAAATTATAAAAGGTAGAGTTATCATTCTTGTGCAGTTCACACCTCCTGAGTGAGATCTATGCACCTATGAAGTTTCATTTTGATATCTCAAAGGCTTTTTGAGTTATGCTCCGGACAAAAATTAATTTTGAAAACTAACAAAGGGCAATAACTCAAAAATAATGCAGGGTAGAGTTATCATTCTTAAGCACTGCACTCCTCCTCAATGAGATCCATCCACCTTTGAAGTTTCAAGTTGATACCTCAAATACTTTTTGAGATAAGCTCTGGACAAAATAGCATAAAAAAACAAAGGGCAATAACTCAAAAATTGTATAGGGAAGAGTTATCAATTCTTGCGCACAACATTCTTCCTCAATAAGATCTATCCACCTATGACATTTCATGTTGATATCTCAAACACTTTTTGAGTTATGCTTCACTCAGCGTGAAAAATTAAGGTATGAAAAATAACAAAGGGCAATATAACTCAAAAATTATGAAAGGTAGAGTTATCATTCATGTGCACTGCACACCTCCTGAGTGAGATCTATGCACCTATGAAGTTTTCATGTTAATATCTCACAGGCTTTTGGAGTTATGCTCTGGACAAAAATCAATTTTAAAAATAAAAAAGGGCAATAACTCAAAAATCATGCAAGGTAGAGTTATCATTCTTGTGCACTGCACTCCTCCTCAATGAGGTCCATCCACCTATGAAGTTTCAAGTTGATAACTCAAATACTTTTAGAGATATGCTCCGGACAAAAATGTCGGACGGAAGGACGGACGGACGGAAGGGCGGAAGGTCGGACGGACGGATGGACGGAGACTATTTGTATATCCTCCGCCGAAAATTTTCGGCGGGGGATAATAAAGTTGACATTCCCTTTGGAAGATAAAACATTATACACAATAATGGCAAAAAATAAAAGCATGGCAAAAGAACATGGATGTCATATTTTCCGTACAGTTTTCCGTGACAAATCCTTCCCATGTAGCAATTCTCACAGTTGTGTTATTCTTACATTCTTGGTATACACAGTAATGTAGGTTCATAAACAACAGTATCTGGTGACACACCTTGTCCATAAATTTTAAGTAAGCCATGATGTACTCTGGAATTAAAATAACAATAAAGAGTTATCACTGGAAGTCATTTTTGTTAAAACACAATTCTTTATACAAATCCATCTTACTTTCAAAGAGCAAAAAACAAAAATTCTATTGACAATATTTCAATGCAGAAGAAAATGCTAATAATAAATTCTCAAATAGCATGACAATGTAGTCACTTGCATGTTTCCAAAACCTATTTTGGTACCACTTTATATAAATACATAATTTTATAATCACATCTATGATGATAAATAAAACATTTTTCTTTCATTCAGAACTCCATCATTCATTTCAAATTTCCAAAACTTATACCATAATGTGAATTGTGCAATTAAAATAAAACAGCCATCTATAAATATATCTTTATGATTTGTTTGTTTGCATTTATACATCAATTTGGTCAGCCATCTATGAACATTTCTCTATGATTTGTTTGTTCGTGTTTATTCACCAATTTGAACACATTTTAGGTCACATGTCAGCATTTGGTCCACCCAACCAACTTTCCTGCATAACCAACCAGTAATTACAAACTTCTCAATAATTAATTGAATGCCCACTAGTCTTACATGATTTCCAAAATCAGTGATAAGAGATAAATGACTGTAAGACTCAATGTCCGAGATCAACAGTCACAGAGAGATTAACGCCTTGCCCTAAATGCTCAACATATCCCGTTAATGCTCAACATATCCAGCGTGGACAGTGGATAGTAGGGGCAATACTGTCAGAATCTTACACTGGCTGCCGATACAGACTTGAGGGTAACTGTTTATGGATGTAACAAGGCTCTGATGAGTTTCCGCTAAACAGTTACCCGAGAGCTGGATAATCCTGTATGTAATGACAGCTTGTGTTTGATTCTTTTTCTTACATTTATTACATGAACAGAAATAATGAAAACTGATATTTTCATTACACACTTTTTTCTAACAGTAGTGTATGAATTCATAATGACAAAATGACGTCATCCTAAGAACACAATTCATTCATAAAAGGTGAGCGGAAATGACGTCATTTCAAGCATGTGACTTGTCTCACATGGGAGGTGTAAGACATATTTTTCTAGCACCAGTGTAAACAGGAGATAATTCTGTCTGATATGCAAGAAAAATCCTTGTGTCTCTGAAATAATCATATCAACCAATCATTGACGAGAACTTACCTGAAGCTTAGCACATCCTCCTCCTTGATTTCATTATCAATATTCCAGACAGATTTCATCCTCATTTCTTCCTTTGCCTTCTTTTTCTCCTCCTTCTTCTGTAACCGACGGTTACGCCTAGCTCGATCCTGCTCGGCAAATGTTGGTCTGTAGGCGGGACCACAGAGTTTCTGGTCCGCAGCAGACGCTGATTTTACTGTTCGCACGCCGACTGAGTTAATGGACTGTAACAAGACAGGAAAAAAATTCATTTAAAAAATTAATGTTCTGATAAAATAATATTGTGGTCATAATTTGAAAGTAAAATATAGGGAAATAAAAAATAATCTAGTCAATTCTATGATAATCACTTTCATTTAATTAATTTGCATGCAAAACAGGCAAACATTTGTAAGTAAAAATGGCAACTTTCATTCTTCACAAGTTGAGGATGAAAACATAGGTTTCTGTGTACATATTTATTGTAGGGCACAAGACAAAAATATGAATTGTAATAATGAGCAATTGTATCTACTGTGGATAGTTTCCTCACAATAAAGAATTAAATGATGCAAAGAAGTGAGTTGCAAGATTTCCAACTGAGTGCTCTAAATCACTCAGTTAGAATGTGATTCAAAGTTTAGAAAAAAGGCTTTAAATCACTAACTTCTAAGTTAGGTCCCCTTTTACTGTCCTAACAATCCATTAAACAAGACCAGTCTGTACGACATCACACTGAACTATTCTTAGTCCTTGACATTAAGAAAAGGTGTCCAACTCTGTTAAAAGGACTCAGAATTATGAACCAAGTATGATAATCACAGAGAACAAGTGTTTGAAGTTTCAACCCATTGCCTTCAGTAGTTTTGGAGATACCAACTTGCAGGCAAAAAATTTAATCAAAGTGTGTTGGTGACACCATGGCCAGGGTGAGTACAATCATTAGCTCTCACAATAATTAAGCTAAAAGACAAAATAGATTCCCATTCAAACAAATTTTTGTTATTAAGAAAAGGAAAAAAAATATTTTTGGACTTATTTTTTGTTCATTATTTCAAGCCAAAATAAGGTTAAAATACTTACAACTATGTCCCCTGAGTTATCACTGTCATCATCATCATCAAGATCATCATCATCAGAATCTTCAGAATCATCCATATTCTTGACCTTAATTGATGTTTCAGTATTTGTGCGTTTTAATAACTTGGATGAGATTTGTTGAACACTTTGCGATTTTTTAAACGGTGGCTTTGACTTTGTTGTAGTTGAAATTGATTGCACAGTTTTTCCGGTTGAGTTATTGCTCTTCGAAAGAGCATCGTCATCATCTGAATCACTTAATTCGCTAAGTTCTAAAATGTCCGACTTTGAAGCATTATCAATTAGGTTTTTTCTCCGCTCTAATTCATAGTCTATTTCATTGAAGTTAGTGTCATTGTATTTAAAACCAGTCGGCAAGCGGAGACGGAATCTGACTTCTTTTACTCGCAACACCTCCATGAATGGAAAGTCAAGCTGTAAAAGCAATAATTGCAAAATTTAATACCGGACACTTAACAATGCTCTCTTTTATAACTGATTCAATAATAATGCAAAAATTGTATTTCAATGAACTTAAATCTTACTACAGTAAATTTGAACAATGTGCTTGTCAATCCAGCGATAGAAGTAGATTTTAAATATATAAGTTACATAATGTATGACATTGCACAAAATGGTCTAAATGGTATTTACAAACATTTGAACTCCATACCATGCATGTAATATTATAATTTATATTAACAATAAACTCAAAATTAAAATCTATTTCCAATCTAAGACTTTCCATTTCAGAATCTTGTAAGCCTCGTATAGCCACTTTTAAGACACAGCGTTTTTTTTCTCTACTTTGGGAATGGTGCCGGTACCAGACTGATTGGGAAAAAATGCATTATTTTGAATTAAATTGGGATTTTTGTCATGCATTTTTTCAGCTACAATTAAGATTAGTCATCATGAATAAAGATAGCTTACAGCTTCCACTGTCCAGGTAGAACTATTGAGTGGTGTTTTATATGAAATATTGCATTTAAATGATTTCAGAGAAATTCTCTTGGCCTTGTGGCAATTTTGAACAACCATTTTGGGAATTTAAACATTGGAAATTGGGAATTTAATGTCTATTTTCTATTGGGAACAGTACCCTTTTAGGGTAGTAGTTATATAAAGAAAAAAAACACTGAGACATATGTGCATGCAAACTTTCAAACACTATTTCCCTCACAAATTAATTGTCATTTTTCAAAGGGAATATTCTTAATCAGGAAACATTTACAAATTGACAACCTAACAAAATATGCGGATATAATAGCATTTATCTTCAACTAAAAATACAGCGCATAAAACTTTTTTTAGCATACCTGGTTTTTCACATTTGTTAACCTTTTGAGCATTCGTATGAACTCTTTTCTTGGTGCATCTTTCACTAGGACGAGATCAATGGCCCCGTCATTGAGGTGGGAGTATTTACTCATCCCCCTTGGGGCTAACTCAGACCGCCCTGGTATAGTAAACAGACCTATATTGAGAAAATCTGACTTCCTACTTCTCCATGGTGTGTCTTCATGCTCCGCCAAATCTGAGAAAAAGGAAAAGAAAAAATAATATGTTTTATAAGATACCAAATTAAATGTGTTCATTATAAGGTATAAAAAGCAGATTTTGTTACCGTTTAGTATTCTGAATTTGTGCAAACATTGGATTTGTGTAATAAATGAATCTGTGTAATCACTGAATTTGTGTAATCACATACTTTGTGTTATCACTGAAGAATCTATGTATTCAATGAACATGTTTTCACTGAATTTGTGTTTTCACTGAATTTGTGTCCTGTGTATTAAATGAATTCGTTTTCACTTTATATGTGTAATCACTATATTTGTGTAATCATTGAATTTGTGTAAATCTCTGAATTTGTGTTTTCACTGAATTTTAGTCTGGTCTATTCAATGAATTTGTGTAATAAATGAACTTATATAGAGGACTTTATTTGAATGTAGACTTTTCTAATAATAGTTTGAGAGATTTCATTATTATTTTAAAAAAGTTAATAAGCAGCCAGTATAATCTAGTCATACTAGGAGGTCTAATGGCAACCTACGTATGGCATTATTGCCGCTTTAAAAATGTTTATATATTGTTGTTAATATATCATGCATGTTCATTACCTTTAATAACAAGAACTGTCGGAGGACAATAACGCTCGACTATTGGAAAAGTTGTCACAAGGGTGTTTCATCGAGTATAATAATGCTTACCTAATTGTCCGAAAAGGTACAAACCCTTTAGTAGTTATGGAGATACCGTCTAACAAGTAAAAATTTACCTAGAATTTCTAAGTCAACCTTGTGCCATTCATCTTAGATAATCACAGAAAACAAGTGTGTGAAGTTTCAATCCATTCCCTTCAGTAGTTATGGAGATACCAGCTTACAAGCAAAAACTTAACCAAGAATTTCTAAGTCGAAAAAGGGGCATAATTATGTAAAAAAGCAAATCAGAGTTATGGGACTTGTGATTGGCACAAACATAAATGGGACTTGTGCCAATCATCTCAGATAATCACAGGGAACAAGTGTGTGAAGCTTCAATCCATTCCCTTCAGTAGTTATGGAGATACCAGCTTACACGCAAAATCTTAACCAAGAATTTCTAAGTCGAAAAGGGGGCATAATTATGTAAAAAAGCAATCAGAGTTATGGGGATGGTGCCAATCATCTTAGATAATCACAGAGAACAAGTGTGTGAAGTTTCAATCCATTCCCTTCAGTAGTTATGGAGATACCAGCTTACACACAAAAACTTAACCAAGAATTTCTAGTTATGGAGATACCAGCTTACACACAAAAACTTAACCAAGAATTTCTAAGTCAAAAAAGGGGCATAATTATGTAAAAAAGAAAATCAGAGTTATGGGACTTGTGCCAATCATCTTAGATAATCACAGAAAACAAGTGTGTGAAGTTTCAATCCATTCCCTTCAGTAGTTTTGGAGATACCAGATTACACGCAAAAACTTAACCAAGAATTTCTAAGTCGAAAAAGGGGCATAATTATGTAAAAAAGCAAATCAGAGTTATGGGACTTGTGCCAATCATCTTAGATAATCACAGGGAACAAGTGTGTGAAGTTTCAATTCATTCCCTTCAGTAGTTATGGAGATACCAGCTTACATGCAAAAACTTAACCACAGGGAAGCCGACGCCGACAAATGGGTGACTGCATTAGCTCAATTATTCTGCGAATAGTCGAGCTAAAAACTGGGTCGTTTCTAATCTAAAAAGGGATATAGCTACAAGAGAACGAAATTTAATAGAACCTTAACATAAGTAGTCAAGTGACCAAATAAATTGTTGTGGGAAATTTACCGAGCTACTTTGTGATGGTGAAATGTTTGGAGGTTTGTTTATTGAGCAGCAAATTTTACTTACTGACTAAGGTATCACTGTTGTTAGACTCAGCTAGAGGATCAAACGCCTGTACAAGATCTTCCGTTACTCCATTATCATCTATAACCTCCTCATGCCAGCAGACGTCACATCTGGTATAGAAATACATCTCAAATTATCTGTATACCTGTACAATTATTCATACACAATTCATGTATTTAAAACAATATTTCTTTTTCCCAAAATAGCTGCTTTAGGTGCATATTTTTGCTCACTTTTGGTCAAAATTAAAAACACACTTGCATTATCTATTTACATGTTTAATTATTTTTCTCTCTCTTTTTTTTCAAATAGCAGCTTTAGGTGTACATCTTTTACATACTTTTAGTCAATATTTAATAAAACTGTTTGATAAAATGATTAAGGTAAAATGTTTTGTATGAAAATAATAAATTTGACACAATAACAAGAAGCCTGAAAGTGAATTAATTAATTGTACATTAAGGGTACAAATCCAATTATAGGAATTGTAATCCAATCAGTACAGTTGTACACCTATTCTCACAAGATAGGCCCAAGTTTGAAATTTGAGTGTCTCTTGACAACAGTTAAAACATATACAACTAGAACTATCACTAAATGTGATTAATACCCCCACAAGTCTGCTTCGGAAATGAGGATGTTACTAGTAACAGAATACCTTGTAAAAGAATTGAAAAAATAGAGTTTTTGGTTGTGGGCAAATTTAAAAATAATTTTGGGGGCAATTGTTTTTCCCCCAGTGGGGCCCTTGATGAAGTTTTAATTTGGAATTTAAACTTTAAAAAGTCCAAAAGGGGCAAAGAAAAAAACAAAAGGGCAATAATCATTAAATACTGGGTGATTTGCGGCACCAAATTCCCCTTATTGTTCGACCATTGAAAAATTGTTTTTAAACCAACAGTCTTTTAAGTTATGTTGGACGGTTTTAAAGGGATAATTTTATTTTTTCAAAATGGAATTTTTGGCGTGCCCCGTTCCTTTTAATTCCTTTACAACGTTTAAGGTATGAATTCCAAAAAGTTTTTAAGTTACTCTGGACAAGGAAAAGTAACAAAGGGCAATAACTCTGTAATTAGTCAAGATGGAGTTATGGTTCTTGTGCACTGCACTTCCCCTTATTGTGCTTGGTCTTTGTATGAAGTTGTTTTGAATTCCAACCAGTACTTTTAAAGTCATGCTCTGGACAAGGAAAAGAAACAAAGGGCAGTTACTCTGTAATAAGTCAAAATGGAGTTATGGTTCTTGTGCACTGCACTTCCTCTCAATGTGCTGGACCATTGTATGAAGTTATAATGAATTCCAACAATTAGTCTTCAAGTTATGGTCCGGACAAAAGAAAGCAATGGAAAAGTAATAAAGGGCAATTACTCTGTAATTACTTTAGATAGAGTTATGGTTCTTATGCACTGCACTTCCTCTCAATGTGCTTGACCATTGTATGTAGTTATATTGAATTCCAACCATTAGTCTTCAAGTTATGCTCCGGACAAAAAAAGAAGGCAATTGAAAAGCAACAAAGGGCAATAACTCTGTAATTACTTTAGATAGAGTTATGGTTCTTGTGCACTGCACTTCCCCTTATTGTGTTTGACAATTGTATGAAGTTGTTTTGAATTCCAACCAGTAGTTTTCAAGTTATGCCACGGACAAGGAAAAGTAACAAAGGGCAATAACTCTGTAATTAGTCAAGATAGAGTTATGTTTTTTACGCACTGCACTTCCTCTCAATGTGCTTGACCATTGTATGTAGTTATATTGAATTCCAACCATTAGTCTTCAAGTTATGCTCCGGACAAGGAAAATGCAACGGACAAAAAAAAAAGCAATGGAAAAGCAACAAAGGGCAATAACTCTGTAATTACTTTAGATAGAGTTATGGTTCTTGTGCACTGCACTTCCCCTTATTGTGTTTGACAATTGTATGAAGTTGTTTTGAATTCCAACCAGTAGTTTTCAAGTTATGCCCCGGACAAGGAAAAGTAACAAAGGGCAATAACTCTGTAATTACTTTAGATAGAGTTATGGTTCTTGTGCACTGCACTTCCTCTCAATGTGCTTGACCATTGTATGTAGTTATATTGAATTCCAACCATTAGTTTTCAAGTTATGCTCCGGACAAGGAAAATGCAACGGACGTCTGGACCGACCGACCGACCGACCGACCGACCGCCCGACCGACCAACCGACCGACCGACCGACCGACCACCGGGTGACTCCTATATACCCCCCCAAACTTCGTTTTTGGGGGTATAATTATACAGTTGAGTTTTGTTATTTTTTCAACATTACATGGTTCCTTCTTTTAAATCATATTCACAATAGATGTCAGAAACTGGTATTTAGAAAAAGAAATGAACAAATGATATCAATATAAAAGAAAAATACGCTGTCTCTGTAAAGGGTTACATGATTTAACACACAAGTGTTGCATCAATTTGTTAAAAACAGAACATATCTTTTTAATTTTCGTTTCACGACATGTTGAAGTTTGAAAATTAAAAGAATTTCTGAGTGAAGCTCTTTGCATTCTTCGTTATAAAACAAAACTTTCTTGTCTCCAAATCCAATGTAATCTACGTTACTTAGCTTGCGCACAAAAAATACACAGGCAATAAACACATTAGAAGGTGTTTAAATAGATGAAAATACTAACAAAACATAGTATAAACGATACGCGATACAATGATTAACTCATTTCATAAAAGACATTACACCAGAAAAACAAACTTTATATTTGTAAAATAAATTTAAGAATGTAATCTACGTTACTGCTATTACTCAAATATTGTGACATAGGATGCTCTATATATACTATTATCAATTAGATTAGACTTGTTAAACATTCAATATTTCTTTATTTTGTAAAAGTTGGTTGTTTGTAAAAAAATCATGCTCATGACAATAAAAATGTAATCTACGAGATGTAATCAACGTTACCGCGGTTTTTCAATTTCTGCAAATAATTTGATTTTAATGTCCGAGATAATGTTCAGCTGTTTCAAGGTTCAGCTATATATACTTCTAGATCAATATACACATAGTTTATTTCCCTTTATTTCAAATTTGCCCTTATTCCGTCATTTGCATTTGCAATTTCCGCGTAGAAACACTATATTACTGAGTTCCAGTTATCTTCAGGAAAGTAAAACAAGGTAAGTGATGAAATGTTTTTATTATAGTTTTAAGATTATAATTGAATTATACATCTTTAATTTCAACGAAATTAATCTTGTACACTTATAATTCAAACATTTATTGCATATATTAGTTACGTCATGGCCCACTAAGTTTTTAACTAATTCTTTTTTTGGTCTCCATTTTTACTTACCAAAAGATTTTGTTCATAAAGTTTTTTTATCATAACAGATCTACACAGATTCATGTATGTTATTTGTGTTATACCAGATCATCTATGATTTTATAAAGGTGTAAGAAATGTGATACCAATGTTGGTAACGTAGATTACAAAAATATCAACTTGTGATATCTGCAACACCAATAAGTAGTTCTTCTCCAAATATTTGACATGTTCCTATATTGTAGATCATTATATGGTAGTTTAATGTAATAACTCTGTTTGTTCCTGGAGAAAAAACTGTAATTTAGGCATAAATAAATGGTTACTAAAAATGGTAACGTTGATTACAAAATAAGTAACGTAGATTACTTTTTCTTTGTTTCAGCAAGTATGGGTATATCATAGGCTGAAATATAGCGAGCCTTTTGTGGGAGGAAAAAATCAACATAAGGAGTAAAATAACTTGAAAAAAAAGAACGGAAAAGAACAAAATCATACTGAGCAACAACAGTGAAAAATAAAAAGGGGGGGGGGGGGTGGAGGGCTTTAGCGACCAGAACATAGAATGTCAGAAAAAAAATGTCCAGAAATTGACACAGAATGAAAGAGCTTGAGACTCAAATACAAGTTAATAAATAAATTGGTGAGGTTGTGTTCAAGATGAAGACAGACTGATTGTCGATGATGAAAATGGTGTACGTTCAAGCACCCGGAACACGAAAATAGTAGTTAGGCACATTGGTACCTTTTGAAGAGGTTGTCATAGCTGATGACGATTTTCTTGTTTAACACTAGCAAAATCGAAAATGTAAAGAGGTCAAAGCACCAACTTTCAATTGGCCAAACAATGCCGACAAGATTTGTGTCAAGTTAGAAGGGGGTTGTTCTGGCATAGATGAGTCATCCAAAGTTAGTTATGTGCGCTCTTTCAGGTTAAAAGAGGACGAGATAAGATAAATTTAAAGCGCGACATTCAGCTTTCATTTTTGTTCGAAAATGTTTTTTGTTTTGTTTTTTTTCAAATTAAGTATTTCAGTAATTTTATCTTAGAAAAGTGCAACATATCAATGTAAGGACTACTTTAAAACAGTGTCTAAAGATCTATTTAATTTTATAGAACGCCGGTGATGTTTGTTTCTAAAAATAGAAAATTCGAAAACGAATCACACGCTTTACTAATATACAAATAGATAGTGGACATGTAGATTAGAGGAATCCTGGAGTTTAATTATTGATTCTGTAATTTATGATGGCAAATATAATTATTCACCATATTTTTTTATTGGACTTTTATATAAAACCTTCAGAAAAACAGAAGGCCGCTTTTTATAAATGATTCAATGGCTTTGTTGTTGTTGTTTTTTTGTGTTTTTTAACATTAAATAAACATCATGCTTAAAAATTAAAAAGATTTTCTTATGCGTTTGATCAGACTTTTCTATTTCAATTTATGAATTAATTGATTTTCTTTTGCAAAAGCTCGGACATCAACATTTTACTGTTTGACATGTTCAAACATATATAAAAATCCTTGAATATAAGGTAATCTACGTTACCATAACTGGTCAATTCTTTTACTTTGTTCATTTGTTATTTTTGGTCTGAAAGTAACAGCTTTAAACCAAGTCATAGACTTTGTTATATTTTATAATTTTTTTATATATATGATAAAAAAGATAATGTCTTAATGGCATTCACGAGGTATTTACGGCCTTAAGCTATTCGTTTCTTAAAAGAATGGAAAAATGAATATGTTTGAAACAGTTTCAGCATAAACCTTTATAAATTTATCTTAGTCGACGAACTTATTACTGATAATTACATCTAAGATTATTCAAAAGCAAAAGAATGAAACATAGCTGTCATTTTATCTTTAATTAATCTTTAAGTTTTTTTGCTGTTGCCCAGTTAAAGGTGCATACTTTGTAATTTACGTTACCATTTCCCAGCTGTGTTTGTATTGGTGTATGCTGCATACAAAATATATTTTAAAGTCAAATACTGTTGTATGTTAATATTTGGTGCTTATAATTCATAATAAAATCAACTAAATAAGTACAACAATGATTTTGTTTATGTAGCTATTAGTTCTGATGATCATATTTTCCAGAATTATTCAACCCAACATAAATGAAAAAGTTAAAGCTTGGTCTACGGTTTTATCAAAACCTGTGCATAGAATATGTAATGTTACTTTGGCAAATTAGTTATCGAAGTGACTATCTGTATCAAGTACAATTATTGAATATATCAAAATATCTTTAATATGACCATTGGTTTATGTTTAGTTAAGGTAACGTAAATTACATTTTGCAAAAGTACTCAATTTGTTTCAGTGGCTGTTCTACAGATAATAATCGAGTTTGAGTGCTGTAACTTTCCAAATTTGTCAGACACATATCTCTATAACCATCTATGTAATAAAAATTTAATAAAAAACAAGTTCATTTTTTAACATTTTGTCAATTTAAGTTGGGCCTATCTTGTGAGAATAGGTGTGTAATCCAATTTGTGTAGCTATAATTCAATTAGTGGAGTAATAATTCAATTAGTAGAGTTGTCATCCAATTAGCAGAGCTGTAAATTTTATTATATCATGCCATAAATGATGTCATATTATGATATGATGTCATTATGTTTCATTCATATATATTTTGTGCTATTGATGATGTCACTTCTGATTTAATAATGTTATGTTAACCATAATTTGTACCTACCCTCGATAACAAGGCAAGAATTTGCGATTTTTTGGTAAACTGTCTGCCGGTATGTACTCCACATCACATTTGTATGGCCTGAAGAAATTAAAATTCATTTTTTATTATGACATTTGTATGCCCTAAATAATTAGAATTTGTATTCAATAATTCATTAATACTTTGTATGCCCTGAAGTAATAAGGATTCATATTTATTATTACATTTGTATGCCCTGAAGTAATAAGAATTCATATTTATTATTACATTTGTATGCCCTGAAGTAACAAAAATTCATTTCTTTTATTACTGGTACACTACAGGTATTGCACTTTGTTAAAAAATGTTTAAATAAAGGGTTAAATTGTGTATAATTAATATACCTGTGAAAAAAAAACACAGATAAAAGTACTGTTGGTTAAATTTCAGTCAATAACAATAAACTGACATTCAAATTAATATTTTCAAGATAATAATAATCTTTGTGTATATTCCATGAATTATTGTTTCATTTCTTACCTTAACTTTGCCTTTGTCAAAGCTTTTATAAACGCTGGTTCCAGCCCTCTCTTGCCCAGAGATTTGTATCTTTTCCGAAAAGTTAATACATTCCCAGCAAACCCGTATTGACAGTTTGAAACACCATTGCATCAATCTATCTTCCTTATATATACTGAACAGATATCCACCGCTGTACAGCGTCCAAGTATTATATACAATGCAGCACTAATTACATCATCCGTCCCCATAACTGATCGACCAGTGTCATTTGTCGAACCTTAAAAACAGAGAGAAAAAATTATAATTGACATACAAAATGTTTATGGAAGATTGTTGGATATAACTTTTTTTAAACGCTATTTCATTTCAGCTGATTTGTAAAGATAGCAAGTTAAATATCTGAACCAATTTAAAGATTGCCATGATAGTAAGACAAACTTTATTTATTGTCATTATGGTTAACAGTACAAAACATAAGCTTTTAGCTTCAATCCTATATGAACTAAAGATAAAATAATAACTAGCATGTACTGATGTTACATGTACATGTACATGAGAAAAAAAGGTCAGCATTCCTGGGTTAAGATGGAAAGTCACCTTTAAGCAATTACACAAACTTGAAATATAAAACAACAAACATAATCATACTGTTTTGTGAACATTTTTCACGGTCAATGTCAAATCATGGCAGGCTTAACACATCATCATATTTGGCATGAATAACAAAAATGTACCTCCAAGCTACTTGACTATCATTACCTATGGGGATTATACCAAGAGGAATGGCCGCTTTAACTGGTGTAAATCCAGACTTCTGATCAATGTCCTTCCTCTTCTGTGAAGCTGTCAACAAACCATCTGCCACCTTACTCACTGTCCCATCTCCACCCATTGCTACTATACTGCAAATTATTTATAGCAAAATATCAGTTTTTATTCATTTCACTCCTTTTGCAAACAAATTAGATTTACAAAATAATAATGTTTATCTATTTGTTAATAACCTAAAAGAAATCCTTTGAAAAGAATAGTAGAAAAACTTATGTCACAGTTCAGAACTGTTCACTATTTAGGGTAGACCATGTGTAAGGGGCCGGATAGCTCTGTCATTAGAGCTGCAGAACGGTATTCTGAGGGTCCCAGGTTCGAGTCCCGGTCAGGCTGCACATTTTTCTCACCCTGTGACACTTACTTTGTGACTGGATCTTAAATCTTTAATTATTCTATTTTGGTAAAAAATATCTGTTTAAATCATCACTATTAATGTAATAAAACTATGGAAAGCCATACCAGTCGTAATCGTCCAAGTTGATGTGCACCATTTCTTGTTTGATGTGCTCATTGTGCTGCACCTCTGAAGAACAAAATAAATGTAGAGTTTTGAAAAAAATCACTGTCATTGACTAAAAATAGTGATATGCTGTTGACTAAAAATATTGATATGCATTATGATCCAAATGTTTTCACCTTGAATATGTCAACTATTATCTTATAAATATTTTTCAAAAATTTTTAAGTATTTTAGTTTTAGTGGATTCTTTGGGAAAATTTTTCCTAAAAAATTTTTTGATAGGTTTGGGCCATTTAACCTGGGGCAAGTCCATTTAAATTTACAGTTTTTACTTATGTGGGGAAGGTGAAATGCCCAATTCCCTTTAGTAATTTAAAAGGGCCCAAATTTTTCATAGAGATAAATTTTGACCCCCGTGTCTGTGCGTTGACCTTAAATTCTGCCAGCTGGGCAATTTCCAAATTTATAATTTCAACTTAAGGGAAAGAAACTCTGATATTTACAAACAAAAAGTCCCAAAAATATGCGGAAAATTTTCCCTTACAGAAAAATGGGGGGGGGTGGGGCCGGTGGGGGTGAGGGGAAAAAATTAAAAAATTGAAAATAGAAATTTAAATATTTATTAACTTACCCAAACCAAACTAAGTTTAAACAGCAGCTTGAAAAAATGGGTCACTTTATTCTTGTAGACGCACACCTTTTTTCTTCTCATTGTTGTGGGAAAATTTTTACAGTTTGGGACGATCATGCTTTCGGGAGAGAAAAAAATAAAAAATATCTTAAATTTTTAAAAATAAACGGGGATTTTTTTTTTGGGTTTGGGTCATAAAAAAAAAAGTCAGGTTTAAAATTTTGTATAGTGAAAATGTTTTTTAAAAAAATTTTTATCATAAATAATTACATGAAGAGAGAGAAGAATTGTAAATTTTATGAATCTTTTTAAACATTCTTTTTATAGAAATTCTTCATAATTCCGTAAGTTGTATAGCAGTTTATTCCCTTATTCCTGATAATATTTAAGTAATGCATTCTAATACATTGAAATTTACAAGTTATTTTCTGATTAAGAAAAAAATTCAATATAATTATATTACGCAATATGAGCTGCTTGAAATAATTTAAGAATATACAGTGACCTACCTTCCATATACATATTTATCTTTCTGACATACATTGAACAGAGAGCTTCACTAGGATGTTCAAATACTAACAACCTCTCAGATAATGTGTTAGGACCAAATGCATCAGCCACATGAAGAGAAAACCCTGAAAATACAGTTTAAATAGGATTTAACACAATACAAGATTAGAGCATATTTTTACATATGTTGGTTTTATTTTAAAAAAAATATCTGTAAAACTGCAAAATTGTAGATTTTAAATAAGAATTTGGTAAAAATATAAATTAAAATATGAATTAATTTTTTTGCCATAATGGAACAAGGTCCTTTACCAGAACCTGTCTAAAAAGGTAAAAACTGAAAAACTTTTTTTACATTTTTAAAATTTTTACTTGTGGAAAGTTGAAACAAAGCTGATTTCACGTGAAATACAACTTTTTCCCTAAAAATTTTCTACTGCTTTTTAAACAGAAAAAATTTTTAAACCTTTTTTTTATGCAGGAATTGTTCAAAGGAGACAGAGCAAAATGCAGTAAAATGATCAAAAAATTTTACCAAACACAAACCCTCCCCACTTTAACTAAATTTGGACTTTTTTTTTTGTTTTTTCAACCCAAAACCCCCCGAGATACAGATTTTTTTGCCTTTGCCTTTTTCCCCTTTAATAAACCTTTTTTTTTTCCTGAAAGGAAAAACTTTTTGTCAACATTTTGCTTGCGCTTGCCATGACGAATCTACCTATTTTAAGACCCGTGAAATGAATGGGTACCAATTTAAAATATCAAGTCAAACACATTATTACTTTTCCCCCAATAAAATAAATGGGTCCAGAATCAAAAATGGGCAAGTCATTTGAAGTATTTAACTGAATCACGCCTAAACTAGGTTGAAAGCTCATCCATCCATCCATCCATCCATCCATTCATTAAATTATTCATTCATTTATTCATTCATTCATTCATTCATTAAGTCAGTCATTCATTCATTCATTCATTCATTCATTCATTCATTCATTCATTCATTCATTCAGTCATATACATTTAAGTTCAAAATAAGTAATATCATTACATCGACATTAACTGTTTTATGACATCTAGTAATATTTAACCTTAAAATAAAATAAAAATGCAGCATCTGGAAAGAGGACAAAAGAAAAACTCTACAAATATAATGAATAGAATATAAGCATTTCATGTGATTTTAAATAATGTCCTAATATCAGTCAAAACTTGCATTGAATGAGTAGTATTTAATGAAAAATCTTATCATTCTATATAAATACATCTCCCATTTACATACAAGTGACAGCATGGCTTTCTTTGTGAGCTGAGATGAAAAAGCCTTTTGATAAAACATCTTAGGACAGCTTGATAATGATAAAGAGATAGTAGCATAGCAAAGAATGATTTTTACAAAAAAAGATCTTGTTTACTCAAGATAAGATAATGACATGCGTAGCTGGGGGTTGCCCACAATGCAATAATATGTGAAGCATTCAGTAGATAATCTTCAGAAAGCACATCCATTGTCTGTCCAATAAACACAGTATATATAGATTGTCCATTGATGAATCTGGTTGAAATGGAAATCTTGACTAAATGTACAATGTAATGTCCCCAAAGAAGATGATTTATTAACATTGACACTGTATATTATGTTATCATCATATTTTATCAAAATATGCGTCTTTGTGGTACCAAAATAAGCCACACCTTAAACATTTTAAGGTGTATGGAAAGTATCTTCAAATGAATTTAGCTGCAGTAAGAGCAATTGTGTTCATTTTTCTATATTAATTGAAGATTTAAGTGTTTAAACTTAATATATGATGACAGTCCCCAGCAAACACATGATATTTACAAAATGTCGCATCGACGTTAGAATTTACATCAGGGATCATAATGCAACATCTATCTGACATCTAAAATCTGGTAGGACTGTGATTATTTGTCAGAAATTGGTAAGATTGCAGTCCAAAAAATGGTCAGATTATAACAGCAAATACTGAAATAGATGTCTGAAAATGATGTCTAAAAAAAACTTTCATATCCGACTTTTGCAACTGTCATCGGACATCAGAACCAACTTTAATTTGACCTTGATCCAATGTCATGTGTTTGCTGGGTCAATATCAATATTTAAAGATTACACTAATACCATGCACAGACTTTAATTGACAATTTAAGTCTGTGCTTACACGAAGTTATACGTGTAGTTGTCTTAATACTTTCCATAACCCCCACCATCTTTACATATGATATACTCAAAGAAAAATATAATTAAATCACAAAAAGGTCATCATATCAGAAGTAATATGAACATCTGCAGATCAAATGTAAAGGTACATCCTCCTATTTTACAAAAATACATATACAACTAGCTCTAATTAATTTTGTATTGGCAATATAACCAAGTTTTTTTGGTGATTTTCTACATTTTCAGATATTTTGGAAACTATATTCCATATGTAGAGCAAGACCCGGTCACCGGTTTAAAAGAGCTGAATAGGACAATTAAACTGCTTAAAAATGAATCATAATTCATAACCCGGTTACAAAGTGCATGAACATTGATATTTACCGGAAGGATTGACATTACTCCAGGTGATGAGACCTCTAGCCAGCGACAAGGTGACATCGTATCCGTCCCCTTTAATGTGAAATATATCCTTACAATCATCCTCGTCAGCGAATAATTGTTCTTCTTGTGGAAAATTGGGACATTGCAAAATTGGATTTCCGTCCTCATCAAAAATATATTCCTCAAGATCAGTCATTTTCCTTTGGTATAAACTTCAATTTAGCTAGCTCGTACACCTGTATCTAATAATAAATCTAAATCAATCGATCTATTGTCTTTCAGAATGTATACATTTTAATCCTGTTTGGTATCCAATTTTGACCCGGAAGTGTACACTTTACGAAGAGTTAATTGGTCTATAGCGATTTTGATTGGTCGATATTTCATTCGGAATCGTTCGGTTTCATCGTATCGTGGCAACTATGTAAACAATCAGCTGCTCGTCAAACTGTGATTCATATTAGCAAATAATTGATCGTGAAAAACACCAAGCTGTATAAATAAGTAAACACACATCACCATTAAGACATTATAAATAAATTGCATACTTATACTTGTACTTTAAAAGCGATAGATCTATGCAGGCGCCATGTCACACAATTACACTCTAGTCTTGAATGTCTGATTCTGATATAATTAAATTTCTATATAAATTATTTGCAAATGTAGAAATCTATACATGTACTGTATTAAACGGTTAGACATACAATTTATTCATTGGAAAATGAGATATTCAAATGACAAAATCATCAACTGAAGGTTGTCAAAAGAAAACTACGATTCATGCCTATGGTTTAATAAACACATTAATGGATATATAATACATTGTACATGCAATTGTGAACTAAATATATCACCTGTACATAGAGTCTTTTACATATATTATTCACATCGCAATTAGAAATTTTACAAACGACATTATAATTATGTTCCATTCAATCTATCTCGAGGATACGTGATATTTTTACATGCGCAGATCGTGAGATACCATTTCCATAACATGACAGATTTAGGTTTTGTATCTAGATGTATATACGGAAAAAAAAAAGAAAAAAGTTTCAGCTTTTATTAAACCAAGGCATATAATATGCAACTGGTCATAGCAAACAAACAAACAGAAAAATAACAGTCACTAATATCACAATAAAAGAATATTTATATAATTATGACTAGCTAAATAAACAAAAAAGGAGATCATATTGTTCATTTCAAGTCCTGAATTGTAATAGAAAATTTTGTGTATTCAGAGATGCAGCTAAGATTGAGTCTACTTGAATGTACAAGTTTAAATGTAACATACTTTTCTTTACTTTGTATTGTACTGCCAAAAAGTAACTTGGCGATGAAAATGTATACATATGTTTTTTTGTTTTTTTTTCTAATAAAATATTTCACTCGGCTTTTACTTTGATCGTAAAAGATGCAGTGTCAACTTGTAAAAAGTACTGTAGGCATTGGATTGTACTATTTAAAAAAACACTTTCAAATAGTATATAACAGGGTATATAAAATCCAACATTCAGGGCGCATTCGAAATAGCTTTTGATATAACTTTTACTGTTATAAGACTGCCAATCTGTGTTGTTTTTTTAAATATCTAATCACATTAATTAGACTATATTTACTTACTGTTATAAGACTGCCAATCTGTGTTTTTTTTTTAAAAATATCTAATCACATAAGACTATATTTACTTTTAAATAAAGTTAGGCGTGGGAATAAATTAACGTAGATCTATATAAATGCAGGTAAATGTAAATTGCAAAATTTACCTATTTGTTAGGCTGTCTATCAAGATACCCTTCGATATTTACATATTAATCGCCAAGGGACTGAATATTTTCTAGATTTATAATGTAAAATTTGAAAAGATGTGTACTATCTCAAACTACTTCAATGCAAATGCGTTAAGTATGTTTACTTTGGCGAGAAGAAAGATGTTGTAGCTTGTCCCAAAAAATGTATAGAAAATAAATAATCTCATTCAAAATTATTCGCTTTCGGTCTTAATCCAACAATGTATGTTTTTATAATTCAATTTTCATTTCGTATTGTTTTCTTTTGTATATCAATTAATAATATAGTGAAAATGTTATCACATCAAATCTTCGGTGTAAAATAAACAACTGTACGCCTGATATTTTTCATACTCTAAATTTATTTGTTAAATAAGAGACAACATTTAAAGCTTGTATTGATAGTCAATGTGTATTTTAACCATTACTCTATACATAACGGACTTGCCCTGCTTTGAAATAGTTAGTTTAAAGTGATTAAGTATCCAAGAGCTTTTAAAATTCACCAGCTTTATAGCTGCATGCCTCCAGATGAACCTAAATGTTTCAAGAAAATCAAACTTGAGAAAAATACGTTAAGATTTTAAGAAAAGTAAAAAGGTTGAAAACTCAAGTAGTAATTTACATGTCATGTGCGATTAATGACTGATTTTGGTGTATGTATCTCCATTTTTCTACTGCGTGACTAAAAACGCAGTAAGAGCTATCTTTGTATTTATTTATTCATGGTACATGTAGCTATCAATGGGTGAGATTTCGCTGCGATCGAGAATCGCTGCAGAAATTTATTATTAGCATAACATAAAATGGTGTTTAATTAAGAATTTAGAAACATGCGCAACTGTGTCTGGATACGGCGGCGATTATAGACATACTTAACCAGAGGAATTAAATACTGATTGATAGAACCACTGATATCAAACCAGAGGACATGGAATAGAATTTGTATTGATAATGATACATTGGTATTACTATAAATGACAGTTCGTACGCACAATGTCTTGAAAAATCTAATGTTTAAACCATTTATGTCTAGAAGCTGGTTGCAGTAGTTGGTCGATGTTTAATCCGTGTAAGATCTTAGCGGAGACATTCATTCCGTCATAAGTTCTGGTGTGTCCAACTATAAATGAAAGAAACACCGCAAAACAGACACAGATTAAAAAAAACTTACACGAAATTTGACCACAAAATAATGCTAAACATTCGATAAATTCCTTATTGAAACACTTCTTGAGATTTGTCTCCGCAGGGTAAAAAAAAAATCCATAGCTTTCATATGTGGTGAAGAGATCCATATGTGATAAAAATTACAACTACAGATCACTTCCGTATAAACATTTTGATTAGTCATT
>NW_026862641.1:0-20213 GCF_026571515.1 Ruditapes philippinarum
TCCAAAACTTCTATTTTACCGAAATAATTTCACTTGCGAAATGAAAAAATTTCCTGATCAATTCACGGTTTAATATTTTAAAATGTTTTGTTTCATTTCCAATACAGCATTTAATTTTATGTTTACATTGCAGAAGCTACTTTTCAGATAAACATGAACATGTTAATTAATAAATCATAATATTATTTCTTCTTGTATGTTCAATGTATATGTTTTGAAATTAATATAGAAGTCTATGAACTCGAGTCACAAAATTCATTTTGGCTAGCTAAGGTCTTAGTTAACTGTAGTTCTACATGTTCTAGGAAATGACACTTGGATTCTACTTAGATTCTACACTCTAGCTTTACTGGAGAGAAGGACGTCGTGTGCGCCTTTGTGCATTATGTTAGACAAATATTGAACCTGCAGAGAACAATTTTGAAGTTTATGGTAAACTCTGAAACGAGTATATAATTGATTAGAAAGGAAAAACGATGAAAAAGCATAAAGCAATATGAACTGCATCGTACCCACAAAACACAATAAAAAGTCTTGCCCGCTTCGAGTTGCAAGTTCGTTGTAACATTTGTTTGACAAAAAAGTTATGCAAGCGACATGTACCAAACGAAGCCGAAAATATTTGAGCATGTTAATAGATATATCGGATTTTTCAGTCCATTGCCAAACAAAAAGCTGGTAAAATACATGCCGAAAAAAGACATGGATATACGGAAGTGTACCGGTTCCGGGTATATCATGATAACGGTAAAGGGAATACCGGGAAAACTTGAAAATACGGAGGATGTACGGGACCGTATATTATATAGTCCGTATATGACTTTTAGTATACGAACTCCGTGTTACCACTTCGTAATATACAGAATTTTTGATTACGAAAGTCCCCCTATTTTACAATATCGGTTTTTTATACAATCCCGCATATTACTAAATACAAATTCCCCTTTCGTTGCAAATACGGATTTCGTGGTATATAAATAAGCGAATGATACCGTCAGTGTGCAACAGAACGTTGTAAACACCACCTATTAGCATGCAGACGCGGTATTCTAGCTCAACCGCTGTTTAATAGCGGAATACTTTACAATTGCGATTTGACATAAGATTTTTAAGTTACGTTTTTTATTTTGATTCTATAGAGTGAATCATTTATTTTTGGTAATTTCTTTTTCATTTTCTTATAAAATTTTGATGATTGACCATACATGAGAAAAAATGAAATTTGAAAATTGTGATGTTTCAAAACATGAATTTTAATTATATTAAAATCTGAATCTGTGAAGTTGAAAATCCGTTAAAGTTTAAAATAATTGTGAAATCACGAAAAGAAATTCGGGATTTCCACACAGCATTTCTTAAATTTTACGTTAATATATCCCTACAAAAAATAGGCTATACATAATTTATAATACATGTTCTTGCAAATATGTAAATAAAAATTCAACAATGAACTCATTCATTATTCAATTCATTCATTCATTTTCGTTTTTCATTCATTCATATTCATTCATTCATTCATTACATTCATTCATTTCATTCACTGAATTCAAATCAACCCATATCATTCATCTATTCATTCATTCATTCATTCATTCATCATTCATTTCATTCATCCATCCATCATTTCATTCATTTCATTCCCATTCATTCACTTAATCAATTTCAACCAATCATTCATTTATTTATTCAATACATTCATTCATCACTCATTTATTTAAATTTATTTATTTATTTATTTTTTTCTATTTAAATTTATTTATTTATTTATTAAATTTCTAATCTTTTATTTCAGCGAAACATAAAAATTTGCGTTTTTTTATAACACAAGTTTTTTGCCATAAAAATTCTTGATTGAAGTTCCGAATTCCCCCAATTTTGATTCTTTCCGCGCGGTCTCATTTATGACATATTATTCTGTAACTAAGCCACGTGCTGTATTGCGATAATCGAAAAGCCAATTACTGATTAAGCCGGATATTTTGATCCGGATATTGATCATAAACGCAGCAGGGTATAACGAGTGCGCTTTTCTCTATTACGTAAGTTAGCCGCAATTGGGTTGTTGAAGTTTCACGTAATTTTTTAGTTTATTTTTTAATATAATTCGTACGAAATAAAGGGAATTAAATTTGATCCAAATCGAGTCTCTAATGATTTTTTCCAGAATATTATAAAGACTCAACCCTGACATGTTAAAAATGAAAACAGACATAGCTGCTGCATTCTTTCAAAGTTTTTGCCAGCATCGTTGTTGTTTTATCCTTTTTATCTGGGCGGAATTTTCAATTTAAACAAGACACAATTTTAAGATTTAAATCTTAAAAGTAATTTTGAAGTACCCTGCCGAGGTCCAGGTCCAAGTATATATAACTGTTACCAACTAGGAATCAGATGGATGTCACTGGGGAGTAATGTACATGGATTTGTTGATTAGATATGATGTCAAAATTTATTTGAAAAGCATTTCTTTGGATGGAAAAAATTAATCATTCATCTCGTTTTTCTCGTCTCCATCACCGTTTTCTGCATAAACGGTTGACTTGAAACCCAGGACAGGGGAAACATGGCCGTCTATTGTAAAATTAACATGTGTACCCTGGTTAAAAAAAATTATTATCTTTTTGAAACTCAGTTTCTTTGTATGAGTAAATTCTGTTTAAAAAATAAAAAAAATCGTAAGTTTGTTTTTAAAAAAATCATGTTAAAACATACTAAATTATATAATTGATTATAAAATCACTTTTAAATGGACTGTTTCGAATTTTTACCCGATACTCAAAATATTTTTCTTTTTTGATTAATGTTTAATTTCAATTATGAAATCCGCAATAAGTGAATGGATCTTATTTTCACTTATGTTTATAAAGTAAGTAAGTAAGTAAATAATTTAAATTTATTTTAATGACAATGTGTAAACTATTTACAAATCTTAATTTTTACAAATATCAAATTTACCCGGCCCAATGGGCCTATAAATCACCCCAAATAAACATAAAATATTTACATAAAAGTCATTAATATTATATGAGCCGTGTCATGGACGAAACCCAACCCATAATGGGTTTGCGACTAGCTGGATCCAGGACCGCCTGCGCCTCCGCGCAGTTCTGATCAGGAAATCCATGCCTGTTCGCTTCAGTTTCGCAACTTGCTTAATAGGGTTTTTGGGGTAAGCGCACGCATTGGATCCAGATCAGACACTGCGCGGGGATGCGCAGGGCTGGTCTGGTCCATGATGGTTCGCAAACCCTTTGGGTTTTTGTTCATGGCCGGCGGTCTTCATTATAAACAAACTCATTTGTAAAAATTTCGTTTAGATATAACCCGTAACAAATATTGTATATAGATCATCGTGTAATAAATGTTCATAAGATATGGATTCCCCATAACTGATCTATTAAAATCTTTGTCGTATTTCAAGTAGTTGTTGAGAAGAAATGTGAGGTCTGACCAAACTTGAACTGGGGACTCCGATTGAGCTTCTTTCGGGCCGCTTACAAATCTTTTTCCTGACAAGTTGGCTAATCCCCTGCTTTTTTAAAAATTCACAATTTACAACAATATGCGAAAAATTAAAAACTCTTAAGCTATATGGCCAGCCATTGGTGCATCCGACCTTTTCTCCCTCTAAATAGTGAAAAAATTTTTTGAACCGTGACACATATGTCAATTATTGTTCATTTGAAACTAAAGTCAAAATAAAATACAATTTTTCACATTGGTATTTCATGAATGTATTATATGTATAATATCAATTATGATAACAGTTGCAGAATTACAATGTTACATAGTATATATTATTTTGAATTTTTAATAATAATACATCATTACATTGTGAATATGTGAAATGTTATTCTTTTTAATGTAAGTTTTGTTGATATACTATACGCTTCAACATTCTTTGGGCCAGTGTGTTCATAACCATTCAAAATTGTCAGAATACTGAAGGTTTGTTTTTCATAAGAGAAAGAATTTATAGGGTAATGACCGGTAAAAGGACTTGTTAATTATATATTAATTTTTGATGATTATATGTTTACCCTACGTAAAAAATTTTGGCATGGGTAGTTTCCTTTATCAATCAAATCAATCATCCTCCAAACTATTTTGAATTGATTGTTGATATAATGTATATTATGTGGAAGTCCCATACACTGTTTTTGGTTATTTTGTAATGTTTGTGGTCCTCATTGGGCTCTTAAAGCCTTATTTGAATGAAATAACGGCGTCTGCTGACATAATAGAAACTGGGACATAAATATAAAAAAAGTCCCAAACAGAACAGTTATTCCATTAAGGGGCAGATAAGTTAAAAAGTTATTTTTAATATAAAGTAATGACTTTCAACACACCAAACATTTACTTAAATTTACAGTTGTCAAACAAAATATATTGAAAATTTTACTCATATAATTTTATTAGTTTATTAAAGCAACTTTTAATTTTTAGAAATTTTGGCCCATTCGGGACCAAAAAAGAAAGAAATAGAAAAATTTTACATTCTCTTGATAATTATTCTTTTATTATTAAAAAACACACAACTTTATTAATTATAGTTGTCACCTTAACTAAAATATATTTGATAAATGTTTACTGAATTATTATTTTATTATTATCATTATATTATTATTTTATTTTATTTATTAAATTATTATTATATTATTATTATTATTATTATTAATTTTATTATTAAAATTATTATTATTTAAAATTATTATTATAATAATATTATATTATAAATTATTATTATTATTATTTAAAAAAATAAATAAACTGATTAAGCATTAGGAATTAAAAAGTTTTTGCCTTTATGAAAAAGTATCAATGCCCTTTGTTTATTACATGTTATGCAAAAGTTATTCGTTTATGGATACATGATATTTCCTTTTTAATAATTGCCATTTTTTTGGGACTTAGTATGCTGCCTTCTTCCGCCATTTTACCACGGACCTTAATATAAATCCGTGGGCATGTTTATTAATGCTAATTGCTTTATTAAAAAAAACGGTACAAGGCATAATCCACGCCTTTTTTTCAAAAACAGCCAATGAGTTTTAAAGGGCGTTTTGTTTTTGTATCACCGTGAATCCACCAACAATCAGAAATAGCGGGGCGAAATGAAAAAAAAAAAACCCCCCCCCCCCCCAAACGCGGATTGGAAAAAAAAATTTTGGTAATGGTTAATAAAATTCAGAATATTGCAAAAACAAGGTAGGGTTTTAAAAGTTATTTTTTTATTCCGTTGTAATACCAATTTACATTCGCATCAATAAAATAGTTTGCATTTTGTGAACAACAGCTTATTTCAGGGTTAAAAACTGATTTTTTTTAGAAAACTTTAAAACATTTTTTTTAATCTGTTTCGCTATTTCAATAATGGCCGCCGGATTAGAATAAATTAAAGCAGGATTATTTCCCCAATTTAGCTCTTGAGGTTTACGGTTTGATTTTGATTTCTAAAACTGTATCTTGTTTAATAAATTTAAATTTGTTTTTAAAAAATGCAAAAAACAAAAAAAAGAAACGGGTTATTTCTAAAAAAACGTTAATTCATAACTTCCCTTTAGGGTTTAAAAAAAGACACCACGCTTAAAAATTTTACCGGCATTTAAACATCCAAATGTCAAGGATTACAGCCCCCGGACCATGGTTTAGTACAAAAGGGATTAATCAGTGTGTGGTGACACACCTGTGTACGCTTTGATTGGTCAACTGATTTGGACTTTTATAATAATCATTGAGGCGATCTCAATTATCACTTAAAACAGGGGTGCGGGTCCATCATGGATGAACCGCAACAAGCAAGCGGAAAAGACACAAATCTTCAAATTTCTATTTGTTTTAATAGTACTTTATGAAATAGATAGGCCGAAAAATAGGATTATTTGTTTTTTATTCTATTCAATCTAGGTTCTTTCCCAAATAGAATTTGAAAGACCCTGCATTCCCAAACATATAAATAATAACAAAAATTATGAGTATTTATAACAGGTCATTAACATATTTTAAAAAGAAAATTTAGTACTTCTAAAAATCCATGTTTACTAAACTTTTAGAAAATCGTCTCTTTTTCAGTCTTGAGTATTCAACGAGCCCAGAAATACTTTGTTTTATATTCACAGTTTTTTATTTTTATACAAAGTCCCCAATTAATTGATGCAAATATAAGTCACTTTTTAAAAGACTCCCGCCTCTTTTTCATTTTTATTCACTTTTTAAGTTTCTGTACAAATTTTCTTATTTATTTTCCTATTTTATATCACGGATTTATATTGTAATGTTTAAAAATCCGTGTTTATATTAAAACCTATATATTTTTTTAAATTAATCTACCAAATCTGAAACGAAAATAGCAAACAGAGTATTTCTTTTTTCATTTATATCATCATACCATTTAGATGGAATAAAAAAAAAAAATATTTGTCAGAATTTTTTTATTTAGCCAATTATATACCAAAGAAATGACAGATTTAAAATACCCTGATGTCAAAAGATATGGCTTATATTTACGCATTGATGAACAAGCTTAGTGTCGTGTTTAAGAATTTTTAAAACTCGTTGCATATAAAATATAGGCAAAAACGAAACCAGAAGGGTTTTAAAACGGTCTTTGTTTTGTATTGTTTTAAAGCACTAATTTTATCTTAATTATGCTCAAGATCGAGTTTTACTCGCAATCTCAGGCACAGGACAACTCTTTTTTTTCATTCGATATTCTATTTATCTACGTTGTTCAGGATAGCACCAGATTTTAAATGTATATACATGAACTGAGTTCTCCCAACATTTTATATTGGATTTTTTATTGGACAATATTTAATTAAAATTTAAATATTTGTTTCTTATTATAAATTTAATAACATTTTGTTTAGTTTTTAAGATAAACATTACGCATAAGGGTGACTTATCCGCAAGGGTTCAGTCACAAACACGCCGCCTGTTTGAGGAAAACAAGTTATTTAATATTTCGTCTACTTATACATAAATTAACCTGTAAGAGCCTTTGTACATTCACAATTTTTTCGACATTCCACATTTTTGACCCTTACTATTTCACATAAAGCGATATTGCGTAACAGCACGCACGCACGGCACACGAACAACCACAAACCATACATAACTACACATGCACATAAAGTGAAACACGTTCCAACAAGTATAAACAATCGCACATGGTGATGATTATGAAAATATTTTCAATGCGCTTTTATCAAGCTTATGTTGAAGTTATATATTAGACTTTTTTTTCCCAGGATTTAAAATCTTCCAGAAATGCAGCTTGATGGCCCCCTCTTTAACCAGCAAAATTATAGATGAAAACACAAAGTATTGGTAGCAAGGTAAAATAGATGTTTAATTAACGTATATAACATTGTTGATTTTGTGAATAAAAATAAGATCACCAATTACACGGACGTACTGTCTGTAAAAAGAAGTTACACAGACTTAAACTATTTCCCATCCCGTACAGACATCATGGGTTTTAATTCTTGCTCAAGGGAAAATCAAAATTTCCTTTAATTTACACCGCCAACTTATTTTGACATGAATAAATGTGGGTTAGTTATAAATACATTCGGGTTCTCTTTTATTTTTTGTTTGGTGAATGGATGTTCCATAATATGATTGGTCAATTAAGGCATCATTATAAGCAATATTTCCAGCGCATTTGGGAAAATGCTAAAAACATCCTTGCTTTTTAATATGGCAATAACAAATATATAAAAATATATATAACTCCAAAACCACGCAATTGTTTATATAGATGCGCTGGTGGGCATGCGAGCTTTATTTTATTTTAAATAGTTTCTCTTTTCTTAAACATATTTTACTGGTTATCAAAAAAATATGTATTTTTCTCACAGTTTAATCACTTTATATAATATGTTAATTAAGTATTTTTTTTAGTTACTACGTGCGTAAGCGAAAGTACGCCGCCCTTTGATAATGTGAGAGTGACTTTACATTTTTCTTTTGTGCGATGTACCTAAAGTTAACAACCCTTTTGTTCTGACTAAAGGTAAAACAGGGTTTTCAAGAAGCAAATATAAGGTAAGGATTTAGAAACAGAATTTTGAAAATGTCTTGATGGCCAAAAGTTTAGGTTAAAGTCATTCGAAATGGTCAATTAACCACATTAAATTTTATCACGAGTTCGAGGGCCTCACAAGCTGTCTCATTTTTTTTGGCGTTTTTCTTACCATATACTTTTTTTTAAAAATTTTACATTAGAAAAAATGAATTGGAATAGAAAGGTTAGTTTTTTTATGATATTTAATTAAAAATTTAGATTACATCACGGGGATGATAGTGATTTTATCCTGCCTATAGTGTGTAGTATGTAGAAGTCATAGTAACTTTTGGCAGTGCCAGGAGTATTTCGTGCCCAAACTTAACTATAGTTGCGAAACAGTCCTGTGTACCAGTAATCATGCCCATTCCCGTTTATAAAATTTGCACCAACTTGCGTAAATACGGCTTAATATAGCTACATTTAAAAACAAAAAATGAGAATTTAATAGAAAATAAGCACAGCACTAAATTTCATTAATCTTTGCGCAAAAATTGATACAAAACTTTTTCTTACATTTGAATTGATAATTTAAAGCCCATAAACTTTTCAGAGGGAAAAAAGCGGTGATCTTGCCAAATCCGGAGCCTAGAGCTGAGAGTTGGTAAATTTTGTTGGATCTTATTTATTCTTTATAGCTAGCCTGTTTGAAGATAATAAACACAATATGATAGCTGTTTTACACCTGATGGTGGACTTGACCACCTCGTCAATTAATTATTATACTAAACGCCACAATACTTGTGCGCACGTGAAACATATCATGATATGGGCGTTGATACGTAAATGTTTCACGTGCGCACATAATACTGTCGCATTCGCATGTATTAACTTAAAATATATTCCTATGTTATTTTATGCGATTGTCACATATGATACGTATATTTTATTTCCTGAATTTGATTTCATACAATCAGATTAATGCTATAGGCAAGGGAGGATATTTTGATTTATAAATTTTTGTGAGAATTATCACTTTATTTTTAGTGATGGCACACTGTAAGAGATTCTATTGTCAACTTACCTAGTTAAACAGTCTTAACAATAAAAAAAATATTAATCTACACACTATTGTATATTGAAGGTATTCACTTCGTTGCTGTGAAGTTGTGATGAGATAGTTTTTGAAACAATTGAAACTGAAACAAACAATAATCCAAATTTTGTTAAGATTTACGTTTTATATAAATGAGAAGTATAGCTGGGTATTTCCGCCTTTTACTTAACTGGATATCACTTTGTGCAAACACGGATCTACATCTGAGTAGCAAATATCTGTACATTTTAAACCATTTTTTCAAACGAATTGACTCCTACTACCGATACTAATATACAACGTAAAACGATCAAAAAGATTATGTCAGCACTTTTTTCCCAATGCAATGTTATTTTGTTTACATATATTTTTAATCAATAAAATACTCTTTACATAGAACAAAAGATACCATTATAATTTATATTACAAGTGTGAAATAATATTTCGTAAAAAGTTTTCATAACAAAAACATATAACTTATCATCCCGTCAAGGATTAATCATTTAATTTAAATCCTGTGTAAATGGTTGCTTATAAATGAACATCTTTATCCTAATGATATAAGATAATTTTGAAATTTGCGTAAGAAAAAAAAATGTATATATGTATACGCTTAAAAATATGCTTGTGTATATAGACTTTTTGAAAGTTGTGATAACTATTTTCATGACACTATTTAAACAGGATTTTAAACTCTCTTTTTTCAGATACACACATGCCGAAGAAGATTGTAATATCTGGAGAAAACATTTCCCTACGTCACGAAATAGACACCGTCACACTGGCCTATAGATGATTGATATATTTAAGTGCCTTTTAAGAACAGTGTTTGAATGACGAATTTCTGAAAATACGAATTTTAATTTTTAATGCTTATTATTAAAACTTTCTGTAATTATCAATTTGCTATGGACTCATTTTCCTAAAATAACATGTAAATGTTAACACGAGCAAATGATATGAATATCTTTAAAAATGTTTTATGGGTGTAATATAAGTGGCTCATATGAATCATTGTTAAGATAAATCGAAAAGAACTTCAATTTAGCATAGTTTTGTTCTAGATTTAAACAACATGCAATTCATAAAGGTTACGGCTTGAAAATATCGAACAATGTACATGTATAATTCGATCTCTGAAGAAAATATCGCGGTGCGGATGTTTCTGCACCGTGATACGTATTTCATGACTCTGTATTGCAACATACCGGTATATCGCCGTTCCGTTGCAACGCTACATTAATGTGTCCACCTGGAATAAGTATGACTATTGTAGCGAAGACATGTTTATTTTGTTATAATATATGTATACATATTGAATATATGTTTTTATGAAAATAATAAATATTTAATAGTGACTCGATTTGGTTTTTTTTACTTTATTATTTGAAAAATACTCCAATTGTGAAGATAAAGTTTCTTAAGCATATGACTTTTACAGTTCCAATTCACAATGTGTAATCAATACACGCTCTATTTTACAAGCCTGCATTTCGGTTATCATGTATACGCGTTACTTATATGTAAATGCATGATTTTGATAGTATCTGTACCTTCTTTTATCTCGATAATACAGTTCTGTATACCCTGTGTACAACTAAAAAATGCAATTCCGTAATATCCCCTGTATATATTGAAAATACGATTCCGTATATCCCCTTATATATGTAGAAAATACGATTCGTATATCTTCTGTATATGTAGAAAATACGATTCCGTATATCATCTGTATATGTGGAAAATACGATTCGTATATCATCTGTATATGTGGAAAATACGAGTCCGTATATATATCTGTATATGTAGAATATACGGTTCCGTATATCCTCTGTATACGTAGAAAATACGAGTCCGTATATCCTCTGTATATGTACGAAAATACGGTCTCGTATATCCTTGGTATATTTATAGTATACTAGGGATAACAACCTTGATAAAGTCCGTTTTACGGGATTTTTTTTCCCCCTATCTTCAAAAAATTTTCGAAACAAATAACGTACATTTCCATATGGTGGGAAATACCCGGGAAATTTCCCTATATGCCCGATGCATAAAACGGGGGCTTTTCCCCCAAAACCCCGGGGTTCCCTAACGGACTCGTATCCCCGGTTCCTATATTTTGAAAAAATACACCCGTACCCCGCCCGCATAGTTCAAAAATAGGACTGTATATTCCCGGTATATCCAGTTATATTTCCCCTTTTCCCAGACAAGTGCAACAAACAAAATCTTCGGGGGGGGGGGGGGAATTGAAATACATTTCAAAATGAACATTTTTCTCTTGTAGTAAATATCATTTTAATAACGCCAGACAGTGTTTGGAAATGAAATGAAATACTGTTATGTAAATTTTAACATTCATTTAGTCAATTTAATTAAGGTATTACCAGGCACTATAAGGAACTAAAAAAAATGACATCATAGGCTTTAAAGTACACATGCAAAAATTAAACAGGAAGGAGGAACCTTTAAATAATAGAACCTGCAATAACATTCTAATGAAAAAATGTGTTCCCATTAATTTTTGGCAAGAAGAATAGTACCATTCAGCTAACAATCAACATAAGCAAAATTATGGTTTCTACATGAAATTTATGAAACCTGTATAAAAATGTTATCCTACCCCACCAATTTTTACCACATGTCCGCAAGTTTCCTAATTATGGAGCCTTATTTAAAAAATCCTTAAATTTTACCCAAATAAGTGCCTGTTTTAAATGTTTTCCTAAATGTTTAAATAAGTATATCGGTTGATCTTGTAAAAAATGAAATACTTTTACCGTCTAGTTTTGATTTTATTACACTTTGAAAATATCAGGTACCATATTTATTACTAGATTTAGCAAAATTTAGCCAATAAATACCTATAAATATACCAATAAATATAAATTAAAAAATCAAAATTAAACACTTATCCTTTCCAAAAGGGACATGAGAGATACATAAATAATGTTAAAAGACAAAAGAAAGAAAAATAAAGTTGACCCTTCTGGGAATTGAACCCATGGCCCTTATTTTCAATGTAGTAATACTCTTCAAAGCGGAGGTAATGCATTAGGATGGTAATACTTTAATATCATTAGTCGAAAGATAGTTGAGTGACTTAATCAATTATTTAGAAACTATCAATCAAGTGCGCATTTAAACTACAGTTATGTGTCACAGGGGGCCGAAAAAGCTACAATTTTCCAATTAACAAAACAATTAACATAATTTTATTACAATTTTGGCCCAGTTTAACAAAACATGCAATGTTCAAAGCAATTTTGTCTGCTTCACACAAAATATAAATAATTAAGTATAACCATTGAAACGTTTGGTACGGGCGAAATTGCAACGTTCCAGACTACTTGTGGATATCATCAAAAATTGATAAAGATATTTCTCATTAAATTTGTCATCGGTGCCACTGTAAAATAGATAACGAACATCACTTACCAGTTTTTTTATAACAATCATGTTAAATTTACAGGCATCATAAATATTGTGAATATGAGCTTTCTTCGAATAAACATAACCTAACCGTGTCTGAACTGTTCGGATATAACCGTGTTGACATTCGTCTTTCGAGAGAAAACCAATTTGTCATTTTGTTATATTCAAATTAAAAGAACTCCACATAAGTTTAAAAGCATAAAACACAAAATTTAATTTTCATACATAGACCACCTGGTGTACTTAAAATAGAAAGATACACACACAATAGTAACAAAATATACTTAGAAATAGTAATCATATTTTGTGGTATTCTTAGACCGATTTGAGTGAAAAGAGTTGATGAAACGCTTTTTTATTTTGGATCATCTTTCACAAAAGGAAAAATTATTCTGAAAAAATGCAGTGAGCGAATGATCTGAAATTTTCCACACAAATTAATGGCATAGATCTACATAAAATGAAAATTTATTTCGAAATTTTTTCCCTGCCTGACTGTTATGTCAAAAACCCTCAGTGGAGTCCATTTATGTTCTTTTGAGTTTAGTGCCTGTCTTGACGTTTTGCTGGCAAGATATCTAATAGAAACCCTGGAGTATGCGGTAGATATCTGTGCAATTACTTTGCTTTTCATTGATCAAATAATAAATACAAAAAAGAATAATAAAGAATAACAAAATAAAAAAGTTTAAAGTTATATTTTATTGAAGTTCGATAAATAATTAACCTTTCTTCTACTGGTTTTTTATATATTTTTTTGAAAAACAATTTAGTCGATTCTGGAAGGTGGCAGCCACGTGGTATCTTAAAAGAGCTAAACTGAGGTCTAAAGCAAAAATAAAAATTCTTACATATAATTATGACAACGGTTCTTAAAATGAGTAAACATGACAACAATTTCAAGGAATTATACATCATACACTAATTATACTGATTAAAATGCGACTTGTAGTCAGAATTAAAGTTGGGAAAAAGTATTTTGGTACATTTCAACAAAACAGTGATCACTCTGGCAAAGATGTATGCAAATGGTCTGAGTAAAAAAGTCTAAAAAATATTTTACTGTCATGTCAGTTAAGTCACTTTAACTCAAGAAAGCGTCTGGGGTTCGTTTAATGATACATTAACGCATAGTCATTTCATTGTATAGTGATAAGTCTAATAAATATTCAAAGTAAAATAATTTGTAAGCTCGGTCTAAAGACATGAACGTAAACAAAACATCATGTGCTGTAAGTAAAAACACAAAAAAATGTAATGACCTCAGGTTGATTACTTCTCTGATTAATATGATATGTTTCATAGTATATAAGCATGTGAGCAAAAGGTTTGGAAAAACATGTATTGCGTATAGATAATATACTTTTGTGAAATATATAAAACGGATGAGTTGTAATTAATAACTGCATGTGTGAACATATTTTTAATCACTAATTTATGTTTACAGATGTTACACAGGGCATTTGCAATATGTTTCATATCTGTTGGAATTTGCATCACAATTTGTCAAGCCACAGGTGAGAATGCGGAAGAAGTATTAAATAGATGTTATTGAATGAGTGAAGGTTTGATACTTAATTTTATAGAACGGGTAGAATAAAGTTATTCTGTGAAATCATTTGTTTTCGTGGGCATGAAATTTCGTGGTTTTATAAAAACTGGCATTTTCGTGGGTTCTTAAATTCGTGGATTTTCATTTTCTTGTAAATAGCAATGGAAAGAAATATTTCACTTAATCACCGCGCTGTTTTGCTTACCTCGTGTATATAGCACAGTTATTGTCAATTTTAATCCTTGCCTCTGGGAGAAACTCAGTTACTTTCGATAATTGACAGCAATTAACACGTTTGTGTGGAATGATATGAAGCTCCATTAGTAACACTGCCCCTATAATTCGCAAAATGTTAACATCGCATAAATTATACAACATCTGCCACTTTCTAACCAGCCAGTAAAAACGTGTACACCCTGGATTGGTCAAAAACTACACACTACGTCACATCGAATGTGTAAATGTATATGCATAGTAAGTGGCTCAATACAGTTCACTTAGGTATGTATGTGTGTATTTAGTAAGAACACGGCGGCTTCTTTGATACTTTCTAAATAGCTGTCACATAAATACATATTGAAATTTGTTTAAATGGATAATATAAACACTAGTCGTGTAAAGTTTTATCGGAGCTAATTAATGCATTCCCATATTTACTCGATTATGTCACGTGCTCTGGCTAACACAATCAAATAGCAAACAACGATCAAGATCCCCCTGGTGTTCACATGTGACAGCAAACTGAAGAAATGCAATCGTTTTCTTTTCAAGTTTCTTAAATATTGCAAAACTAAACTATTTATGGAATTAATTTGTCACTGACCTGATTATTAGTATACATTCATACCAAAAAAATCAGCCGGAAAAGCACCGGTGCATGTTGTGATACATGGAACTGAAACATGGTAAAAAGTATTTGTTGAGATAAAATTTCGTGGGGTCTTACATTGGATTGATTTATCCACAAAAACCATGAAGATTCGTACCACACGACTAATAATTATTTCACAGTATTATGAGAGCCTCTGTAGAGCATTATATACATTTAGTATTGCATCTACACGAATATTATATGATATTTATTACAAAAACATATAAAATAAGAACTGAAAACTGTTAAAAGAGCCATTTTTTGAAGCGCCTATTGTGTAACGCTAAGAATAGGCCATCGAGTCCATAATGTCATTCGGGCCTGCGGCCCTCAGGCCATTATGCACATCTTCGGGCCTTTATCGCAAAATGCCGAGCAGCAACCCTGTATTAACGTTTTTAATACTTATGTCCGAAATACAGCATTTAGACATCGCCGCTTATCTTGGTTGTCGCCCTTTCTAAGAAACGGACAGTTGTCAATGTAAACAAACATATGTCATTCAGTTTAATCCTACGATTACCCGACAAAACTAAATAAATATGAGACAATGTTTTTTATTGTTGTTTATATCTATAAATACTCTATATTTTTATTGTTAGAATAGTTAATTAAGTGCCAGTTTAATATGAACATTTGTGCTTTCAAGAAGACTGATGTCTAGCTCTATTTGCCATCGATCCGATCTTTTTTTCTACTGTCAAATTGAAATCATTTTTGGAAGTTCTAAGGGTCATGCTTTGTCTTGATTAGAGTTATTGTATTCTTTTCTTGAGTTTATAAATCTTCTATGTTAATCTTTGTTGATTGAGATTAATTTTGTCATTTAAATTCAAAATTCTGTGTTCAAGTGACTTCAGTTCATTCATCGTCAGCAGCCATCTTGAAAGTCACTAAGAGTTGATAACGTCATTTTGCACGTGCGCTCATTAAAATTAAGAATAATGCCAAGTAGCAAGGCGGCCGAATTGTCATAATGACCCACATCTTGCCATAATGGCCCCGAAATACCCCAGATTTTGTTACAATATATATAGTTACATAGATATTAATGTTTGTTTTTAAGGTTTGGGAGAAGCATGTGCTGTACCTGGTTCTCAAGAACCGGAACCATGTACGACGCTCAATTCGAAATGTAAAGATGATACGTGTCAATGTATGGATGGATATACAGAAGAAGAGGGCGAATGCAAAATTTGTAATTTTAAAATTTATTAAAAGAATTCTTTGTATAGCGTGATAATTACTTGTTATTCGACATGTCTTATGGTATATTCGGAGCTTTATCGACAAATATTTCTAAATTAAAACACTTTATTACAAATATTTACGAAATTGTCTTAATTTGGTATTTTTGGAACCGTTTTGTACGATACAGTTAATCTAAGAATAGTTGGCCGCTCGGGTTCAAACCCAGTAAGGGGTAAGCTGTCGTTATATTGAGCAAGAAATTTGACGTTTATTGCTTACTACTGGCTGGTTCCAAGAACATTTGCGAGGATGAGTCAATAAGCTTATAGCTTCCAACACAATCGAACTTACATAAATTCGTATATAAACCTAATCTACAATGTAAGAAATGATATATAACTAACGATATCAAATATGCATAGTTTCATTGAAAGACGTTGTACGGAATACCTTAAACAGACAAAAAAATGCGTGTTTCGTTTCAATATTATACTACAAATTATATATTATTATCTATTATTTATATAAGGTTGTAGATTCGATATGATAATTTGTAAAAACATTGTGAAATATCCTAAAGATAACCCTAAGTTAAATGGAGATTTTCTTTTTCTAAATTATCTTATATTTATCTTTTTTACGCTATTTATATACCAGTCAATGATTTCGTATACAATGACTTAATTTGTTTTAAAATATCCTTTATTGTTTTGTACCACTACATGTTTATTTTGGACATTTTGCAGCGTTGGAAAAAGAATGTACACAGGACTCTGATTGTGTTTCAAATTCTATATGTCTTGGCAACATAGGCGGCAGTAGAAAATGCACCTGTGCTGAAGGTTACTTCGCCAAAGACGGCTTGTGTTCTAAAGGTATACATGTACTTGTAAACATGTTTTACAAAGATTGTAACATAGTATTCTTTGTGTAAAATAAGGTACTTATACGAATAATTGACTGGGAATGCTAAATTAATGTAAATATTGCTGTATTGCTAATTGTAAAGCAACAGACATGTTATTTGTTTATCGTTAAAATGTTTTTTATGCACCCGAAGGGTGGCATATTAAAATCGAACCGTCAATCTGTCTGTCTGTCTGTTTGTCCTTCATTCCGTCCGGCTATATACATATATACAGTGGTGGGTGGTAATGTCCGCTCTGAAACACAATATGCATAAAAGGATTTTTTTAAATTATTCTTTCATTATATATGAAATAACCAGATGTATGATGTGTCGCGAACAAGACTCGGGTTCATACGACTAAGGTCAAGGTTGGGGTTCAAATTTTATCATTTTTTTATGTTATCAAAAATATAGAAGGTGGTGGTTTTGTCCGCTCTGAAACTTCGGTATTCATGAAAGGATTGTATTTTTTCTTTCACATATGAAATAAACATAGATGTATAGTGTGGCTCGCTAACAAGACTCGGGTTTCTACCACTAAGGTCAAGGTCATTCTGGGCCTTCAAATTTTGTCATTTATTTTTATGTTATATAGATATAGATGGTGGTTGTCGTGTCCGCTCAGAAACATCAGTATGCATGAAAGGATTTTATTTTTTCTTTCTTAAAAAAAAAAACATAGATGTGTGGTGTGTTGCAAACAAGACCTTGGTTTCTTAGACTAAGGTTAAGTTCACTGTGGCGGTTCTAACTTTGCCATTTTGAATTATTATGTTATATAAATATAGAAGGTGGTGGTAATGTCCGCTCTGAAACTTGGGTATGCATGAAAGGATTTTTCTTTCACATAATTATGAATTTACAGTAGATGTATGTGGTATCGCGAACAAGACTCGGGGTTTCTACGACTAAGGTCAAGGTCACTGTGGGGTTCAAACTTTGTCAATTTTGATGTTAATATACATATAGCCAGAGATAGTCGTATAATATGCATAAAAGGATTTTATTTTGTATTTCACATAGAAAATTATCATAAATGTATGATGCGTTGCCCTTAAGACCCGTGTTCCTACGCCTCAGTTCAAGGTCACTGCAGGTGTTTAAACTTTTTCAATATTTATGTTATATATATATAAATGGTGGTTGTTATGTCCGCTCTGTAACTTCCATATACATGAAAGTTTCAATTTTTATTTAAAAAAATATAAAGTCAACCTTCCTGTAAGTTAAAGGTAGGTAGGTAGGGTAGGCTAGGGTAGGGTAGGGAAGTGTAGGGTAGGGTAGGGTAGGTAGGGTAGGTAGGGTAGGTAGGTAGGTAAGATAAGATAAGATAAGATTAGATAATATAAGATAAAGTAAAATTAATAACCATGCGTACTCGTAAATGGAATCATTTTAATATTCAATCTGTTTAACTTTTTCTTAAAGTTATCGGAACGGCATGCACTTCGTCAACCGAAAGCACGGTATGCGCACTTCGCAACACTGGATGCAAAGACGGCGTGTGTGCTTGTAACCTTGGATACAATGGCATTGTAAATTGCAGCTTAAGTTTGTATTGAGTTTTATTGCATTCAAAATAATATAACTTTTATTATTATTTATCTATAATTATATATATTCATAAATAATAAGTGTTTCAGATAATATAGTATATAAATCTAAATGTCATTTAAATATTAAAGAATAAAGCAATCAAAAGTTTAAAATAATGTATAATTTTTATAATTATTAAAATACTTTTAATGTTCAACTAACTCGGATTTTTGAACTTTTACTGCATTACCATGTAGGGCGATAATATTTTGCCCTACGCAGATTGTGCTCGAGACAATTCTGCATCCGGTTGATAGAAACGGACCGCGTTGTAAAATGTCTATTTGAATATTTGGTTAAACTAAAGAATTTCAAACATGTTCTTATACTCAACATACAAAGAACTAAGTTAACATTCTCAGAAATTTCAATTTGTACATATTAGAGAGCTGACTACTATCATTAAAGAAGTAAATTTTTCGAAGTTGTTAAAATGTTGATTTTCAATATGATTATAACATTTAAAACTCCTGTATAAAAACCGCACACGAGCAGGTCCAATGCCGAAGATAAAATCATATAACCGCTAGCACAATCACGTGAGCTTGCATGTTTTGTTATTTAATTTGCATGGTGCAGAGTGTTTTGTTTTTCTTGAATTTTTTTGTTGTTTGTTTTATTTTTTGTTGTTTTTTTTCCGAACCAATCAAATATTGTTTGGAAAGAAAAATTGCATTAATATATACTTAAATTAAACTAGTCAAAAATCCTATTAAATTTTGTTTTAAGTCGTTGGAACATCATGCACTGCACAAAACAAAGCTACAGTTTGCAGTCTAGAGAATGCCGAATGTAAAGAAAGTGAGTGTGCTTGTAAGCCTGGATACTATGGCGACACGTGTCTCAAAAGTTTGTATTCTTTATTATAAATTTGAAATAAATCGTCTTTTCCTGAATGTCTATTTTGATATATATGATATTTTTATATATCGAACTGAAAATTAGATTAAGTTATATATGACTTAGCTACATACACGTCATAACAAATTCCCAAATAGCATAAACGACTTAAAGCCTGATGTTTAACATGCACAAAACATTTATACGTTTCTCTATCAATTATGAATGTATGCAAATAGAATATATTTATATGAAGAAGTTAGAAAAAAGGAAAATGACTATCATTCATATAAATCAGCAATCATGCGATAGAAACAATCTTTTGTACTAAGGTACCATATGTATATAGTAAATTAAGAAAAGATTAATTGAAATTTGGAATAATTTCTCATGAAGAAGCTGATTCGTTCATGTGCGAAAGTAATCCAGCTAGCTAACAGAACGTTGGCGGTTGTATTTTGGTGCCCGTCCATGCCAAAAAAGCTTGAAAGTCGCCATATGCACTCTACTGTATTGGTGCGACGTAAAACCAAACAAAGTTCTCTTTTTTATGAATAGCTTTGTTGTGCAATACAACATCGGATTCATGTTAAAATCTGCTTTAACTTACATGACATGATATGATTAATTTTTTGGTTCTTTATTCTATATAAAGAAATGATTTAGCAAACAATGTTAAAATAGGTAAATACAGAATCCCTAAAGAAAGCC
>NW_026862642.1:0-119839 GCF_026571515.1 Ruditapes philippinarum
AAACGAAATGTATGAGTAAACATATACATCGAAGACAAAATTACTTTTTATTTACTAACTTTTTATGCAATTCGAAACCTAAATGTCAGGTATAGTTTTAGCGGGTATGGTTTTTGTTTGCTTGCTGTTCTTATCCATGACAGTGATATAATGAAAATACAATTTCCTCCAGCGTATTTGAACATATTCTCTTCACAACTGTCTAACACGTTCCCTTCCAAAACAAATAATTGTTGTCATATTAATTTAGATTAAAAATAAATCTCACCACTTTGATCCCATTCTCCTCTTCCCCATCGTCGTCTACAACAACGCTGTTGTCTGTATCCACATCGTCCTCTTGAATATTCTCCATGCCAGCACCTATATCTGCAGCTACAACGTACACCACCACCAGGTCGGTACTGGGCTAAAATATGCACCAAATATATCATTTAATTTCATAAAAAATATTGTGAACAAAAGAATTAAAATTTTGCACAAATGCACAAATTAATTGTACTCATGATTTTACGATGCCAATGTTAATACGTTCTTAAAAGTAAATGAGCAAAGCGCTATATAGAAAATATGACGGTTTTTAACAATACAATTTTTTGTTTACAATCCAACAAAACAATAAATAAAGTTAATATATGACAATTAATTAAACGAACATCTGAATCAGACGTAGCATACGCATTTCTATATGCCTGTTGAATTCGGCTTATGACATTGCTTAATTCATTTTAATCAAAAGTTTTATTTGTCGTTTTGTACAATGTACAAAAAGTATATGTCTCTTTCTATATCCTTGCTGAATTCGGCTTATGACAATATAGCTACTTTGACAATACGAGAAACATAGAGATCTTGGAAAATTACATTTTTTGGTTTTGTAGCGTACAAAGTATAAATCATATAATATGTATCTTACCCTCTGCTACGTCAGGAAGTATCACCATAGTGATGCAGCCTACCAATAATAAAACTAAAAGCAACTTATTCATTGTAGAAATAAATTTTCTGAAATAACCTCTATAAAACCAGAAGAAAACCAGATCATATATAAATTGAATTAAAGTTTGACGAACTTATATAGGTAAACTGCATCCAGGATGTATCTATATATTCATGTTTCGTGTAGTAAAACACTGATGTTAACACCATGTAAGTCGTGTTGTAATAACAACTTATACATATATGTTCATACGATTGATTGGTACCGATAATGAAAAAGCGATTTGTATTTATTTTGTTGACTTTCACGAGTAAATATTCAAAATTGGTTATGACACACCACAAAATGTTGTTGTTTTTTTTGCAACACGAAATAACGAGACAATTCAACTTAATGCACTTGTGTCATTTATTAATAGCATGAATATCATTATGGAAAAAAACTAACATCAAAGTTTGATTAACATATTGTTTTGATATGTCTTATTTTAAAAGCTTTAATATAACACACTATAAGGTTTTATTCCACTTTTAAAATACATGTTTCGAAACTTCTCAAAACATATACTATTTTTTCTGCATTTTTATTTATTTATTTATTTAATTATTTATTTATTTATTTATTATTCATTTATATATTTATATATTTATTTACTTATTAATTTATTTACTTATTAATTTATTTAATTATTTTTATTTATTAATTAATTAATTTGATTTATTTATTTAATTATTTTTATTTATTTATTAACAAATTTATTTATTTATTTATTTATCTATTTATTTATTTATTTATTATTCATTCATTCATTCATTCATTCATTTATTTATTTATTTATTTATTCATTTATTTATTTATTATTCATTTATACATTTATTTATTTACTTACTTATTAATTTATTAATTAAATTATTTATTTATTTATTTATTTATCTATTTATTTATTTATTTACTTACTTATTAATTTATTTATTTATTAATTTATTAATTGATTTATTTATTTATTTATTTATTTATTTATTTATTGTTCCTGTTTTCATTGCTAACATGGGATGTTTCCTCTTCCAGTTATCCAATGCTCACGACATCAATAGTGATGTGTTTCATAGGTTTTAATATAGTTTCTTTACATGCACTTATACTGATAGAACGTAATTTGACGCACTAAATTTCCTAGATAATAGTTTTAATGATAGATATTTTCTTACGTAAATTTTTAAACAGCAAACACGCACACACGCACGCGCGCGCGCGCACACACACACACACACACACACACACACACACACACAAACAGAAAGATCGCTCAAAACTGCAAAATTGAAAATAATGCAGGCCAAGTTTTAATAAGCCGTTCGTGGAATGTAGTACTACTTTGCACTCCCCCTATCACCAGCTTAAGTTGAATTCAACATTTAAATTTGAAAATTATAAATTTAAAACACCCTCAGATGCGTAAATACGGCGGTAAACAATGAACATTTAATGTGGCATGAACGTGCCATTCCAGGAAATGCGGTGTATATCGAGGAATACGTGTGCCTTAAACGAGAAAATAACGGGCGGAACCAACTGAAATGAAATTTGAAAGGGAATCAGGGGTTATCAGAGTCTGCCTATAATTTTTAAAAATCAAAGATGACCAAAGTATAATCAGATATATATTTGCTACTGGTGACACAATTTAAATGTGACTAGCCAATCGAGAAAATGAACTGTACGTGTAACATCAATTATTAGCTACCATAAAAATCTTTTTTGCTTGGAAATTTATACAAAAACCACATAAACAGTGTCAAGCAAACACGCTCTTATAGTCAGGACATTGTTTATGATAAAATGGCAACAAATTACAACATTATGCAATGTCATTTTGACCATTTTTCAATCATTCAACGTATTTTATTATAAGGTTTACAAATTTATGATTTAGGTGCAGTAACATTATGCATAATAATCCTCAAGTTGCCATAAATTGCATCTTCTTTAGATTAGGCATTCACATATTATTTAAGTATTAACATTGCTTTATTTGGCAATGTTGATTGGGATATAAACAAATATCATGGAATCGCTAACAAGAAACAAAAATGGTTATGTACGATATAATGACTTTTTGTGACTAATTATGAGTGTTTTTTTTTTGTGTGTGTATTTCTCTATTATTTTAAGATCTGCTACGGGCAAACATTTTTGCTTTCCCTTAGATAACAAAAGGTCAAAAAAGAACATCAAACCTGTTAATACGATGGCATTTCATATCCACTTAGTCCTTAATAATTTGAAAATAACTAAAAAATATAAAGTAGAGAGTTATCATTGTTGTAAACTTCCAAAGTATGAATTGTAAGCTGATATATCAAATACTTCTCTACAAACATTAATCATTTCTCCTCAATGACATATATCCAGCTAAGAAGTTTCAAGCTGATTTCCCGAACACTTTTTGAGTTATAATCTGGACAAAAGGGTAATAATGATAATTGGGAAGGGTAATAATGATAATTACAAATAATGATAATTACAAAGGGTAATAATGATGGATAGAGTTACCATTCTTGTGCACTGTAACTGTTCAGCTTGAAAGTTTCGAGATATGCTCCGGATAAAGATTTGAGATAAAAAAAATTAACAAAGGGCAATAACTCGAAAATTATAAAAGATCTGTCAATTTCCGATAAGATCCGTTGGCTAAAAAAGATTGAAGCTAATCTCTCTCATATTTTTTAGTTTAGCTCCAGACAAAAAGTGGGATTGAGGGAAGGTCGAGCGAGCGAGACTATTTCCACATTTCCTGCCGCCATTTTAGATAAAATAAAGTTTTTTCTCTGTTAAAGAAATATAATACTAGAAACACACGTATTGTCATAAGTTTGAAAATAGCCTAGTTTGATCCTGAAATCATGTATATTAAATACAGGTTAACCACAGTCAGTATTTGAATACCAATTCAAAAAGTCAGTTAATACAAAATGCGTTTGAAAGGTTAAATTGAAAGTAGAAATTTATTTCAAGACTTATTCTAATGATACACAATAACAAATCAATATAATTCAATGATGTATCTACGACTTTATATTGTTGTATTTTTCGAGTTCCACGGGGTGATTGACTCAAACACGCTTAGTATTTAAGATTAAATACCGCTTAAAGCGATGATTGGGGCGCATAGTACATCTCAATAAAAGCAAGTGTGATATTTTCAAAACCGGTAATTTTCCTTTCTCTTGTTGACATTGCTGCGCCAAGAAATATGAACTTTTCAGATTTGTTGCCAATATTATGTTTCGGTTTCAGCAGTAATCTGTTATTTGTCAAGAAATACGCTCTGCTAAAAGCATGCCAGTGTTAAAGCTAACTTATCAGTACGATAGAAGTACAATGAATAAAATTAATGCCAAATCACATCGTCTCGGCCACAGTGTCATGTGATTCCATCATATAGATCCATTATCAAGTATCGTACTTACCCGAAAATATGCTAGTATCGATTTAGAATGGCATTCACAAAACTTGCCTTTTTGTAACATGATATTCTATTGGTTAAAATGGCTATGCATAATAACAATTTCTTTCAAAACATGAAGTTTATTTAATTTGTATACAAATCTGATATGCAACGATCTATCCCAAAAGATGTCGCGGGAAAGTAAGTTAAATACTATGAATCAAAAAGTAATAATAAGTTACTAGTAAATTGATTCAAAATCGCATGGCTAAATTATCCACAGACCTTCGAGTTGTTAAAAGTTATAACTGTGATAGAGGATGGTCTATATTATATATGATTCTATGAGTATTACGCCGCTTAGGATACCAATGTTTTATATTTAACCACACTTTTGTTAATTGCGTTGTTGACATATTAAGCGCTGCCAGTGCAACAAATACTTTGTACTAAATCAGCCATTGTTCTACTCATAACATTATTCATGTTATAGGTTACTCATAGAATTATCCTCGTTAAACTTCAATCATAGCATTATTCTCGTAATAGTACACGGTCATAATATATAATTATGTATGTATGTGTGTGTGTGTGTGCGTGTGTGTGCGTGTGTGTGCGGATGCATGCATGCATGCATGCATGTATGTATGTATTTATTCATGTGCGTGCGTGCGTGCGTTGTATGTGTTTTGCAGTATATATGCATGCAAATGATAATCAGTAGAACTAAACCATTCACATATAAAAACAATTATCCTTTTTCAAATGATTTTTTAATATACAGTACACACTTTGCCATTTTGTAAAATATTTATGTTCAAAATCAATCTTGTATTAATAGAAATAATTGAATTTTCTGTTCATTAAATAATATATTTTGGCTTTTTTAATCTTATGATTTGAAAGAATTTTGTTTTTGCCTGAATTTAAAAAAGTAGTTCGGCAAGACACCCATGAAAATACGGAAAATATGTTTCACTGCAGTGTAAAAATAATTTCTTACAGAGAAACAAACGGGAAATGAAATACGCATTTTATTTCAACAATATTTCTTAATATTTCATTTAACGTAGATAATGAATATGTATATATACTTTCCCAATAGACTGTTTCATTAATGGGGAGTCATCATAACACGAGTTTTGTCTATTCAGCTTTCATATATAGAATGGTCAACATAGGATTAAGAATTCTTATATTGATCATTTTTGCAACGGAAACAATGCAGTAGGCTTAATCCAGGTCCTTAAAAATCTAGAAACTATCATACTTTAAGTATCTAATTTTATTTTTTGCTTTCTTTAACCAATGGAAAGAAAGTTTGTTCGGTTAAAACCGTGGTAAATTGTTCGTAAATTTTGCCTTTTTTTTCATTTCATTTTCAGTTCAATCAGTTGCCTTTAACCACAGTCATTTAAATCGTCATGGAGTAATTAGGTGCAGGGAAAGTATTCACAAAAACCATTGATAGTGATTTTGAAGGAGTATAACAAACGTCTAAATATTTACGTAAGACAAGTTGAAGAAATTGTGCATGAAAACTTCGCAATAACCAGATATTTAAAGGAGCTCCACTAAGGTCAAACATTCTTAAACACGAAATTTAAACTACTAACATACATCGGGTGAAACACTTAAAATGGAAAAATCTGCTAATGATAATCACGAAATATGTTCAGAACTAAATTGAAATCGAGTTTTAATTCGATTTTCGGATTTGAACGAAAAACGTGTTCACTCTTTTTCATATTTTGTGCCACTTTGTAAATAAAAGTGATGGTTATGGGAAAATGGGGTAAGAAAATGATCAGACAACTTGCACACAAGTTATTGGTCCAGACCTACATAAACTGGAACAAAATTCCAGAAAAAAAATCTAGTCCTATCACGACAAAAATATCGCTAGAAGTCCATTTAAGAATTATAATTAACTCCTTTTTAAACTAATTGGTCTAACTGGATAAAATTTTTAATTAGCGACGTTCTTTCCTGAATGTCGTTTGTGATGTAAAATATATGTTGTGTCTCGCTATAGCTGTTTACATATTCAGGTTAACTATTTAATGTGAAAATGTAGAATAGTCAGATTCGTTTTCCTATGATATATTATACATGTGCTTATATCATTAATTACATAAAGTAAACATACAGAAAATAACGCTATGTCTAGGTTCGATGTTGAATGACTTTCGTATCAAGATGTCATGTTAGTGACAACGTAAATGTTTCAATCACATTGTTATACAACATAAAACAAAAAAGATCTAAATAAATTTCGCATCAATTGCAGTTTTATTTTTAAATTAGTAAAACACAAACAAGAAACTGATGGAGTTGGTTTCTCATTTCGCATTCGCCAAATACTTTGTCAGCACAGGTAAAGTCATCGAATCTGAAAAAGAAAAAAAAACAGAAAGAGGTTAGATCTGTATAATTAATTTCATTTGTTCAACTTGAAAGGCAGGTTTCAAAATACATGTTTAAGGTGACTTAAATATCTAATAACAACCTTGTCAGTGTCAAAATTTCATTTGTCAATGTTATTAACAAGTATACATTTCATATAATATAATATTCCCACTGATGTGCAAACTAATCATCGATACGTATTGTATTACAATTTTATCTATTGCATTCTTTGTTATAAAAGGAAAAGATTAAAAAATATACGTTCCTACATAATTAAATTTTTGACAATTTTAATTTGTTAATCAAACCATCCACCCCTCCTGCAACAAAGCTGGTGTCTGTATCCGCACGGTTCTCTTGAGTATTCGCCACGCCAACACCTAGATTTGCAACTACAACGTCTGTCAACACCTGGTGGTCTGTACTGGGCTGAAATTGTTGGCAGTTTTTTTTAGATAACGTAAAATGATTATTAGCTCGTATAAACTTGGCTACTTTGTTCATGTTTCGTTCATTATATTAATATTCATATTATAATGTACATAAAGATATATTTGACACAATGTGTGTGTTCAGGGTGTTCACTAGCCATGAAATCCTGAGGGCCATTTTGACTAAGTATTACTGACTACAAGTCCAAATCCCCATGATTTTACCAAAATTTAACCCTTCAGTTACAATCCTTAGGGTCAAATCAAGCCTTTTGGAAATTTGAAGGGTCAAAGAGTCATTTCAAGGGTCAAACGGACACCCTGGTTGTTCTATGTCATTTTGATGCTGAATTGATATCTTAAGATGGTTAAACACGCAAGTGACGCAAGGTGCCAAATATTCCAGCAGTAATGATAAATGATGCGTTTAAAAGCAAGAACCCGTGTCATAAGAACAAAAAAAACGCTATTTTGACCACATGAGCAATACAAAATGTTTTATACATGTATTTTTTAGTATTTTACACAGAGAAATAAAATGTTATAGACTATCATAAACTGTTATTAATTGTTACAAGAAGTGAAGACAAAATATAGTTATCCTTTTCTTTTCTGCAAAAGGTGCATGTTTAAACGGTGATTTACTGAAAACATAGGTGTTTCACAAAATGAAAATAAATCTTACCTTCTGCCACATCAGGTACTATTGAAATGGTAATGCATCCTACCAATAGGAAAACTAAAAGTTATTTATTCATATCGATTGTTAAAATGCAAAATTGTTCAGTCAATAACTGTCTAAAGTCGGGAGATATATAAAATATTTAAAATTTGACCATGTTACATAGAAAATATCGACCAGGATATATGTACATATATTTCCCTATTTAATGTGGGTAAAAGCTTTTGTTTTCTTATTTGTTACACCATGTAAATAACATTGTAAAAAAACAAAAAGTACATTCTCTTATGGTTGTTTGGTATCGTTAATGACAAATTAAATTGTTGCCGCCTTTGTTTTCTAACGACATCACATCATTTTTGTTTCAGAAATGTTTTATTTGTCTTTTGATTGTTATAAATGATTTTCAAATCGTGTTAACTTCACATATTTATGTTACAAAAAAGGAACTTGAAAAAGCACCTTGTAAACAATTTAAAAACAATAATTCTGTCAATACAAGATTCATCCAAATACAAAGAAATATGTTCAAGTTTGCAGATGCGATTCTTTTCAGTCAGTTTATGGGAGTTAATGGTAAATGTGACATCACTTATCGTTCGAAGCACCGGCTAAAATATTATGTAAACTAAAAATTATATGAAATTACTGGAATCAATGATCTCGAAAGACCAGAAAATTAAACTACGAATACACTTAAGAAACGGGGAAACAGCGCTTCCAACATGGCAGCACCTTTGAAAATGATATATCCCCTGAAAGCAGCCGTCCGATAAGCTCAATGGGTAGAGCGTTTGTCTGTGAATCGGGCGGCCCGGGTTCGATTCCCAGAAAGTGCAGGGCAGGTTACTTTCGTTGTGGCAGCGTTAAGAAAATAAAACTTTTGAAAATGAGATAACGGTATTTCCTGAAAGCAGCCGCCCGGTTAGCTCAATAGGTAGACGTTGGACTGTGAATCGGGCGGCCCGGGCTCTCTCCCGGATGGTGCACGTCACTTACGTTGTGATTGATCATGAAGTCTTTTCTACGGTCATTCCGCTGTACCTCTTCTGCTCTGGTATGTACAGAAGTTTCAGTTCCTTTTGAAAGTGAAGGCAACTACTTCTGGTAAATTGCTTGATACCCTCCCTTCGCAGCTCACTGAATACACTCACGTTACGTAAGAAAGTGAGCGATAGCGGAACAATCGACCAATGCGCTTGACAGTTTGCCCAGGAACGATGCGGTGGCTGAACTGTGGTCTGGTAAATTCAATGTCACTGCCGTGATCCCAACACCACCCAATGACCTCCGGAAGCAATGAAAACAGAAACAAATCATTGGTTATCGCAGACCTGTTCGTGAGAGATAATTAAAATGTTACATCTTTCTTTCACTACCTTTCGTGGGCTTAACACAAGAATTTGAATAAATGTAGTTTTTCAAAGTCGGGTATTAGAAAAACAATTGGGCATTAGAAAAATTCTAATCGTTGTAATCAAACTGTTGGTGGTGAACAAGTGAAAGACATACATATATTTAATTTGGTGTAAACTATCATAATCAAAGTTTTAATCTTTACTTGAATAAAACATATATTATCTGGTTCACATTTGAACGAGTAGTTTATCAAAAATAAAACAACTATTAACAATGTTAAGACTTAGAACAGTACTTATATAATTCCTTTATATGTAATCGAAATGGTAATTCGGAATTAGAAACGCCATCTTAGACGGGAAACTAATATACAACTGAACTTAAACAGCGCAAGTTTATATGTGTACCATTTAAGATAAGTTTTGATAAATTCTTTTAGTATTTAATATCAATATCAAATACTGTCAAACACTAAAGCAACTACCTTCATTGGAATAAAAGTCAAAGATCAACAAGGAGGTTCAGATTCAATAAAAGCACACTTCAACCAACACGAAAACATAAAGCTAGCGTCACCGTCAAGGGCACGAAACATAAGCAGGAAGTGACGTCACAAGGGCGAGCAAGGACAGGTGCAATTATAAGCAATTAATCAAATGAAATCAAAAAAAAATACATTCAAGAAGGTACTTATTTGCACAGTGATACGAATACATTTATAGTTTTCGTCAATTTAAAAAAAGAATTATACATGGCTGTAATTAATCAGTCCTTGTTTTGATCATTGCTTTGTGATCGTTGTTTCCACATAAGAATCTTTAAGTTTATTACATCAAAATAACACATTCGTCTTTTTTCTTTTACATATTAAGGTTTTTTCGCAGAATAAATAATATAATGAGTCACTGTCATTATACCACGAAGTCATAAATATAATCATGATTCTTTTGATGTTCTTGTCATGTCATATATTTTACACACTAAACGCATCAATTCAAAATGTATTTTCTCAAAAACCGGCTGCGTTCATTGATAGTACTGCAAAAATAAAAGTAGATAACCTACTAAAAGTAGGATGTATATACCACCATAATTTTCCATACGCTGGCAGCACTAATGTCTCAATAGAATGGTCAACATAGACTTATTAACAATGAAAATTAAGGCAGTATTCCTGGTCCTTTAAAATCTTGGAAAATATCAATCAAAGTATGTAATTAAATGGATGGTTTTCTTAAACCAATGAAAAAAATGTTGTTATCATCATGGAGTAATTAGGTGCAATGAAAGTACTCACAAGAACGTTACATGATCATCTTCAAGGAGTATTACAACAGTCTAAATATTTACGAAATATTACATACCTGCAAATCTTTCACGGCAATTATAAGACAATGTAAAGTTATTAAAACTTCAAAATGATCAGATATTTATGAATTAAAATAAACTCATTTTACATCAATCGATCTAAATAAACAATACATTAAATGAGCAACGTATTTTCCTTGTTTCTTGTAGTGTACTTTGACTTAATGTGGGGCAATGTTTTAGTATTTGGAATGCAGAAATAAAAAATTAGTTTACCTGCTGAGATATTACACAGTGACAGTTATTATGTTAATTAAACCTGACAGTCAATAACGTTATCCTTTAGTAAGTACAATGATCAATGACATTCATGTCAATGTAGCATGTTTCTGAAAAGGCATCAATTTTAATGACAATGTTTCACATAATTCATAGTAGGCAAATCATAAAACAAATCATGTTGGAATCATTTGAAGTTTAATTCAGTACATCACAAATAATTCACAGATGAATTTATCGTTTCGCATTCACCGAATACTGTCAACTCCGGAGAAAAAACGTCCAGTCTGAAAAAAACACAAATATTTTCAATTGTTATATTTGAAAAATAAGTTTGAATTTGTGTTTGAATTAACTATATTATCTTATTACAATCAACTCATAGTCAAAGTTTCTTTGACAATAATACCAACAATTCTAATATATAAAATACTCCTGATGCTTTGAAACTTTCATACAGTGGAAAAAATCAACAGAATAATATTGTACTTAGATTACTTAATTGCATCTTTGAGTACCTTGTTAACCAACCATTCCACCACTTCTACAACAAAGCTGTCTTCTGTAACCACACGGACCTCTTGGAAATTCGCCATACAAACAACTATTTCGGCAGCTACAACGTCCACCTGGCGGTCTGTACTGGGCTGAAATATTTGGGTTTTTTTTATTAGATAACACATATAAAATTGGCCACCATTTTAACATTTCTTATGAAATATCAATATTCATATTATAATGTATAAATGAAATCGTAACGTTGACACGATTTGTGCTGCTCTATATCTTTTTTAAAATTTTGGAAACAAAGTGATCCCTCGGAAGCATTAATCACAACAAAATTACAAGAGAATTGCAGACTCGGTTTGATTGAGTCTGTACATGAGGGATAATGATTACGTGCAACATCCCTCACGGCCCCTAGCACCGGCTTGAGCGGTACCCAATTCTCAGTTAACACTTAATAGCGAGCTCGACGAGCTGGCCCGAAGGGCCTGCTCGCAAAGCGAGCTTTACGGTAACGCGAGTACCTGCTAAGTGATGGTTTTGAAAACTTTCGTCCAAAGTACCGAATTGGACACATCGCAACCTTTCGAATTTAAAGATAACGATAAAAACTGAGGAATTCTGACTGAAAACGGATGTGTAGACTGGTCACCCGCGCACGTCTATGGGAACCATAATTGGGCAGGGAACCAGAATAACGGAAGCTGTGTATAAAAAATGAAAATCGAAGGCGCCATTTTGTTTGAAATCTGATAAATAAAAACAATTTTTTGTCGAATTTTATTGTGAAAACTATCTAGAATGAAAGAAATTGGTCTAACTAAGAAAATGAATCCGAACACCAATATCTTTTATTCAGTCGTTAACGCTGTACAGACGTTTAAAGTATTGTTTACGTGACGTCACAATGTAGCGCCAAACAGCACGTGCAAAACAAACAAATCAAGTACGCTATTTTAATGTCGCAAACGTTTTCAGTTTTACATTTATTTCACTTTAAATAATCTTTATTTCGCTTGAAAAATTATAGAGTGAAATAAAATAAACAAAGTTTTATCAACGTTTTCAAAACTCGTTATTCATTTCACGACAGGGGCGGGGCCATATTTAACATAGTCTGGAGTTCCTTCCCCTTTCGCTACGTAATACTTGTTAGATGCCGGGAACCAGAATATATTTAACACAGTACGTGTGACGTCACACGCACTCGTTACTGCATTTGAAATAAAAATAAGCGATTATTTCATACTATTTCACGTAAAAAGTACATCGAGCTCGCTTTGAGGCTTTGCCTTTTTCATATTAGTGCTGGCATCAATGATCCCGAAGGATCATTAAGCTTATTTTATATTTTAATTTTAATATGAAAAAGGCAAAGCCTCAAAGCGAGCTCGATGTACTTTTTACGTGAAATAGTATGAAATAATCGCTCATTTTTATTTCAAATGCAGTAACGAGTGCGTGTGACGTCACACGTACTGTGTTAAATATGGCTCCGCCCCTGTCGTGAAATGAATAACGAGTTTTGAAAACGCTGATAAAACTTTGTTTATTTTCTTTCACTCTATAATTTTTCAAGCGAAATAAAGATTATTTAAAGTGAAATAAATGTAAAACTTAAAACGTTTGCGACATTAAAATAGCGTACTTGATTTGTTTGTTTGCACGTGCTGTTTGGCGCTACATTGTGACGTCACGTAAACAATACTTTAAACGTCTGTACAGCGTTAACGACTGAATAAAAGATATTGGTGTTCGGATTCATTTTCTTAGTTAGACCATTTTCTTTCATTCTAGATAGTTTTCACAACAAAATTCGATAAAAAATTGTTTTTATTTATCAGATTTCAAACAAAATGGCGCCTTCGATTTTCATTTTTTATACACAGCTTCCGTTATTCTGGTTCCTTGTCCAATTATGGTTCCCAAAGACGCGCGCGGGTGACCAGTCTACACATCCGTTTTCAGTCAGAATTCCTCAGTTTTTATCGTTATCTTTAAATTCGAAAGGTTGCGATGTGTCCAATTCGGTACTTTAGACGAAAGTTTTCAAAACCATCACTTAGCAGGTACTCGCGTTACCGTAAAGCTCGCTTTGCGAGCAGGCCCTTCGGGCCAGCTCGTCGAGCTCGCTATTAAATACGGAAGTGACGCAACGGAAGTGACGCAATATGCCAGATATCTACAAGGTAATGATAGATAATGCATTTTAAAGCAACATTTCATGGCAAATGAAGCGAACGTTATAAATACGCAAACGTAAATACGTAATCAAATGACCATTACAAACATTACAAAATGTATCATAACAAATAAGTTGGAGAGTTTAATACAAAATATCACAATGTCTGAAACTAGTCTGCAAACACAGCAACAATGTTGTAAACGACGTAGAAATGTATTACAATTGTTCTAACGTGCATATTAACAATTTATTATTAATAATAATCGCGTCAATTAGGTTCAAAATTTTTCACCTGTTTTTCTTTAGCAGAGTTAAAAGAGAGTTAAAAATATTTAGACTTTCTGTAACTAATTGTAAGAAAATGTGAATACACACATTTGTGTTATTCTTTTCTATTCTGCGCAATAAGTTCGTTTCAAGCGAATGCATGTTTAAACAGAGATTAACTTAAAAATAGGTGTTACACAAAATGAAAATAAATCTTACCTTCTGCTACATCAGGTACTATTGCAATGGTAATGCATCCTACCAATAGCAAAACTAAAAGTGACTTATTCATGTCGATTGTTAAAATGCAAAGCTTTCGGTCACGATGAAACTAAAGAAGATATATAAAATATATCAGTTTTGACCATCTTATATAAGTAAATGTCGACCAGGATATATGTTTTTCCCTTTTAAATGTGGTTTTAAAGCTTATGTTTTCTTTTTAGAAACACCATGTAAACCTCATCAAAAAAATAAAAAAAGAAAGACATGCTTCTATGATTGGTTGGTACCTTTCGTGTATTTTGTTTCCTAATGGCATGACATAATATTGTTTCAACATTGTTTGTTTATCTTTTTATTGTTTTTAATGTTTGATAAACACGAGTTTACTTAATATACTTATGTCACAACTAGGCACGTTAAACAGCACTTTCGTCTTTTTCATCGTGTAAAATACTTGTATAAATTACATAAGAATGGTAAACACGAATATTTTTGGGGGAAATAAAAGATCCTTCGAAAGCCAATATATAAAAAATGTTGAAATATCGTAATTTTGTGCGTTATGTGTGTGTGTCACGACAGGACACTGTATATAAGTGTAACATCTCTTTCTAACGGCCCCAGACACCGGCTAAAGTTGTATTTAAATATAATACGTATGTTGCCATATATACCTGGCTTGTTTCAAGCTGTTCGTTAGATAAAACAAACAATGCGACTTTTTGACACTTCATGCACAGTCCTTTTGCTTTGATTCCAACACTTTCCAGTGTTGAAAATTAATTACCGCGCAAGCTGGTGCTAGGGGTCATACGGGATGTTGCACATTTTCATTATAACAAATGTGTACCGGTTATGTCGGTGCAAGGGAGCGTAAGGAATGTTGCACTTTTTCATTATTAAAAAAGTGTACCGCTCAAGACGGTGCTAGGGGACGTGGGGCATGTTGCATTTTTTCATTATCCCTCATGTACAGACTCAATCAAACCAAGTTTACAATTTTCATGCAATTTTGTTGTAATTAATGCTTCCGAGGGATCACTCGTTCTCCGGATTTTTAAGTGGTCTGCAATCAACACAAGTATTGGAATAGACGGGAAATTCGGATACAACTCTTTATTTGTATGTGCAGCATTTACGATGAATTAAGTAAAGATTTGTCCGTTTAAGTGAGGTGTATTTAATCGTCAATATTAAATACAACCAAACAAATCGTATAAATCTGAAAATGCGGACACAAAGAATAAAACAATAATACCTATATTAATACTATTTCTACGATTTCAAAAGGACTGCCTTCATGTACTTACAAACAATTTTATGAAGATATCGAAAAACATTTATGAAAAGATCTGTATATATGCTTTCTGCAATTGTATCACTATTATTATAAATATGATAGTCCAATCTTATAATTATATTATCATACATGCCAATAAAACACACACAAAAAATGTATGTATGGATTTAGTAAGTGTGAGATACATATTCCGATATTAAATATGTATATATAGCAGATGAAATATTGTTCTAGAACAAACACTTTTTATCAATTAAATGTTCATTCTAAATCATTTAGGACTCTATCAACATTCTTTTCCCAGAAATACTTTATAAGAATATCCAAATGATACATTTTAATGTTTTCATCATTATTCGAAATACTTATATACACATTGTTAACCAATTCATTTGAAAAGAAGACGTGTCTTATTTTGTAACACGCCTTCAAGAGCGAACAAAAAAGCTATTTACTATAGGTTAGTGTTTGACGAAAAAGAAAACAGAATATCCGTATTGCAAGTTATTCAAACCTGCAAACTAAATTGATCATGGGATACAATATATAGTTATTGCTTACATCCCGACGGAGCCCTGCAGGTAGACGTCCGGGGTGATCCGGGAACAACCGGAACTTTGCCGGCAACGTCCGGGATGACCCGGGAACATCCGGCATTCGACCCCGGATGGAATAAAATATCTAATATCACCGGGGTGGTCCGGGATGATCCGGGAAGTATAGCTTTGCCGACTTCATCCTTAGCTCTGCCGGATACACTGGGAAAGCACAGTACGTAGCTCTGCAGGCAGAAACCGAGGATGATCCGGGGCATGATACGGTAGAGCCCCGGTGAATGCTGGCAGAGCCCCGGTGAAGGCCGGCAGAGCCCTAATCGATCCAGGCAGAGCCCCGAAGGATGCCGACAGAGCCCCAGAAGAAAACCCTTCCCATTTCCCTTTTATCCAGTCTTGCGTAAGGAATTTTTAGAACATCATCATGGATTACTGTTGTGGAACACTATATATAATATTAAATAATAATTATGTCTCAATGTCATCATTTTCGCGCGTTTTTAATCCACCGGGGTTCAAATAATATAAAATTGAAATGAATTCCAACATACTTTACGACCCAAACATGATTATGAAAGAATATTCAATTAAAAAGCACGATCAGTTCATCTCTTGAATCAGTGAAAATGTGCATGTGTAGATACATTTTTATACATGTATGTCTTACACACATAATTTGATTATAGAGAAAAGGGTTAATTATTAATCTTTGAAGCGGGATTTCAAATTACATTGCGTCAGCAGTGCACATTATGTACGTACCACGGACAGGCTGTATAGCGGGAACATTTCTTTTTTAGATTAGTTCTTTGTTTAAATCATAGGCCTACTCTGAATACATAATCAGTTGAGTTCATACTCATCATTCATTATAATTAATTATGTATTTTAATGGCTTTAAGTCAAAGCAAGTCTGCCACTTGACTAAGGGAGCCGGTGTAGCGTGTAGCCTACTGGTATTAAAATAACTGATACCGGCAAATGTTTTTTCTCTCAGGTAAATAGTCATCTAAAAGTGTTTTTCTTCCATACATAATGATCTAAGACTTGTTCATCTTTACTTCATAACAGATAAGCGGGTAACATGTAGTGTTGCAGTCAGCACGCACTGTTTGGATTCAAATTAACCAGTTGGTGCATTTCCACTAAGCTTAAGGTGACAACGGAGTCAATTATCACTGAAAACACCTAAAATGAGATTTTTTGCTAAGTAGATTTATCAACCTTTTCTGAACACATTCGTGATTTAATTTTGGAAGCAGTTAGTCCAAAAATTGTGTTTTTAAACGTTTTAAAACGGAACCTATACTATTTGTATCTGCTATTCGCGTAACCTGTCGATTATCGATAACGTTCCGCCCCCTGTTGTGGCATCAATGAGGGAAATCGGTAGTTCCATATATCCGTGAATTACAGGTCCATACTGGTCCATACTTCTCGTAATACATGTATCGTACAACTAACGTACATCTTTTATGAATATCTCAACATTTAGCCTTTTTTATAAATTAAGAAATTGTCGGCCAATGTACGTAACATAATGTATGAAACATAAATAATTAAGCATAGCGGCAAATCGCACGACCACGGGGTTGATTAAAAATGTAGTTGCTAAAATATCCATAATGTGTGAAAATAATTTGTCTGTCCCGTTAATCTGATAGATATTACGTTGAGTTGATAGACTTTTGTACGGATTCAAGGGCTTACTTTACATTCAACCTCGTTTTCTAACAATGTCAAGTAAAACAACAACAAAAACAGACAACATTTTTTTTATGTGAACGCCTATGTGACTTGTGGTAAGGTGTCCCTGACAAATTTCTAAACCATTTTAGATTGTCTAAGGATGATTATTTCTCTATAAATAAAAAAAAGATATTAAAATATATTCTCAGTGAAAATAAATTGTTCGCCAGTAAATCGGACACAGTACTAATAAATCTGGGACAAAGTATGAAATTTATTGTCTATCCCGGTAGAAACTGGATCTCTATGCCGTGCATAGATGATATTCATAATAGAAGTCAAGAAGGCCAGATCATAATGATCGAGTAATACCTTTTATTTCTATTAAAATATGTGAAGCATTATCAATTTGGTGGAAAAAATATATAATATTCCGTTCTTATTTGTACATCTACCATGGACTTTAAAAGACTGTCAGAAGCTTAGTTTTTTGTTATTTTATTTTATATTTTAACGGAATTTCATACACGAATACACAGGCAGAGTGACACTGGTATAATACAATAATAATGCTAATGATAATAATAATAAACTTCAAAAAGGAAACAATTAAATACCCCGCTAGCGGTGCGCAAATGCGTTCCATTTCCCCCCACTGAGTGCCTCAAATTTTACCGATAGTCACGTGACATGTGCGACAGATACCAGACGGACAGTAAATCACGTTAAGAATTGAAGAAATTTCGGCTATAAACTGATATTAATCAGCAGCTTTTTAATTGGTCAGATGTCACTGGGTCATAAAATGTTGTTAGAGTATGTTACCGCAACTTGTGACCCTCTCTGGTGCGATATTTGTGTATTATGCAATTATTTAGCGTGAAACGTAGGGGTCCGAGAGAGAACAGCCGATTTATGACACTTCGTTTGATGCGGGTCGGACTATCTTTGAATCGGCATAACTTTTTTAATAATCAAGCAATTAACATGCGGTTTAAAGCACATGAACGGAAATTCATTTACGGAGGGAACCGTGTCAGGGATTTTTGTTTGCTCAATAGGCGACTTAATTATCTTTAATTACATAATATGTATGGTGAAAAAAGTTGCATAAAATGTTTGACGTTACGTAATATTTTTTTGAGAAAAGATAGAAAAAATTTGAGACACGGTTCCCTAGATAATATAAGTATGGTTATTTTCCAAAAGTTTGATGACAAAAAATTAAAAAATGACTTTGATATGACGATTTAAAATTTTAGGATTTTTATTCAAAATCAATCATTTACAAAGGCATTTTTTCCAAATATGTTATTTTTTATGATGATCAACGACATTTAATGCACAAAGATTAAATAAATAACAATTATTACTAAAATAACTTTGTTTAAATGACATTTATGTGAGTACCACGGAAAGTGTCTGTTGTCACCTTAAGCTTATCAGTCAGGATGCCAAATATCATCGCTGTTTTTATCTTCCTTGATATTACACCACTTTGAACCATAAAAATAGTGTTGATCAACTTGGATGGCGAACATCTGCAATATTTCTTTTCATTAGCTTTACTTGACATGTATACACAATTAGGCATCAATATATGTAATTTTAAACTATAAAACACTAGCTAATGTTGCTGAAATTCATTTAAACCAAATACATTGTATACTTGCTTTTTAGAACGAAACATTACCATTACATGTTACTAATGAAATGTATTTTTCTTTATGAGAATTTATTAGCGGCATCTAATACCTCAATAACAAACATCGTTAACGGGGTAACATTTATATATACAAATTAATACTTATTCGTCCACAGCCAAACACAATATACGTACATGGAATGTCATATTTGGTCAGTTTGATTTAAGTTAGTTCTAAATTGGTTTGATTCAGTCACATGTGTCGAAATAACGAACTTCCTGTTAAATTTGGTTCCTAAGCTCGACACTCGCGCATTGGCGGGAAATTTAACTATAGACAAGCTGTTGAAGGTCCAGTTTGAAAAACAACTTAAATAAGTGTGTTTTAAAAGTTAACTATAGCTTATAATTTGTGGTCTGATGAATGATGGACGTAAATATCGATTAAAATATCAGTTAAAACGCTTAATTTTGGGATTTCGTGATTGTAATAAAGGTGTCGAATTAATGGGTATGTCGAATTAGGTGCTATTGCTCTAATAATAATAATAATAATAATAATAATAATGTAACACATGGTGTTATAACACAGGGTAGATGTGGTTATTCATTTATTGTTTCCAATCTACATATACAGTCAATATCATGTCATGACGAATATACAATATATCTTCTCTGTTGAAGTTAACTTTAATCAAGGCACTGAAATGACATAATAATAACAATGTTTGCACATATAATATATACAATCAATAAACATAGCATTTAAACATCTTATTACCATAGACATTAAGATCACTAAATGATTAAAGCATTTGTACTCGTATGTCTTACCAGTTAAACATTACATGTATAATGTTTACATTATTACAAAAGGTATAAATACCAACATACTCTTATACTTACAGATCTATGGGATCTTAAGCCTATTCCACAATAAACCAATGACAAATTAGAATCTATAGCACTTCACTTCACATCACATACATCCTGTCTCACGTGATGGTTAACTGTGAACAAGATTAAAACATATAATACATGCTGGTTATAAAAATATAGAATTGAAAGAGAAAGTCAATGACTGCCATTTTGGAACATTCAACGCGCTGTAAAATACAACATTGCAAATAAACCGAATAATAAATAATCATTTCAGCCATCACAAAACTACCTTAAATACTTCTCACAAACACTTGGATAGCTCAACCAAATGTAAATCATATAAACAAGTTCAAATTAACAGAATGTTCTCTACATCAACCATGTAAACTCTTTTCAAAACCTGCACAACATTCCCGCCAAACTCTCGCGAGATCACACAGAAAACAAGAAAATAAAAGACCAGCAAGAACTTATCAAAACCTAAAGAAATAAAACACCGGAAAGAGCTGACACGTTTCATAATACTGTCATACAAAAATATGACCCTGCTACACACTCCTGCTCCTTGGAAAATGACGTCTCGTCATTTAACATTAAACATCTTCATCAAGATATAACATAATGAATGTTTAAATAACATAATGACATTATCATTAATGAACATTCATAAAATACAGTCTGCTTTCAGGCACATCAGCTGTTACTGAAAATAATTATAAATATACATAAACTTTACATTATATATCAAATGCTACTTCTGCTCTCCCCTGAAAAAAAATTGTGTCCCTACAATTTAAAATAAAATAAAATATATTTAACGTACAAAAGGTAAAATAATCTTATGTTTACAAGCGTTTACACATAATTCCATATGAATTGTTTTCATTAGACTTAAATTCCACATGAATTCTCGGGAATTTTCTCCACTATGAATAATCAATAGTTAAATTCCATATCAATTCTTCAGTATTTTCTCCAGTATGAATTGTCAACACTATTTCCTAGGAATATTCATTAGTTTCTTATTGTATCAGTATGAATTGTCAGATTCTTACTGCATTCTCATATTTTCACCAGTATGAATTTTCATATGTTGACTTTACATTCTACTTCTATTGCAATTCAAACACCTTCCAGTATAAATTATCATCACATGCTGTTTATAAATGTTTATTCACTTTATTCTTACTGGCACATTTCTAAAGAATACCGGTAATACACAATTCTCAGTCAATGATAAACAATAGTTTGGAATTCTGAACAAATTGATAAAATTTCAAATCACTATTTCATGATGGCATCTATGAGTTTAGATGAAATATCCGCATTCACTTTTTCTAAAATTCCTGAAGATACAAGATTGTCTACACTTGTAGCAAGTGATGATGGAGTCTGGACTCGAAGTATATCTGTTACTTGGTCTAAAACTGTTGGCACCTAAGGGACGACTTGGTGTATAATCTCCTCTACCACGACCTCTGTTAAACTGACCTCTATAAAAATTTCCTCTCATATGTCGACTTCCTCTAAATCCTCTACCTCTGTAGGTGTTAAATTTCGATTCCTCCTTTTCCAATTCTAATTTCTTGATTCTATCATTCATACTTTGTAAAAGTTCCTTGACCTCGCCTAATTCTGTCTTTTCAGGTTTCACATTCACAGCATGACATTTTCCAGTTGTTTCTTTCTGTATCGAATCCATCTCACTTTCAATTTTTCTTACTTCCACTTTAAATTTATCATAGTCATGGACTGTTTCAAACTTGTAATTACACATTTGTTTCAGTGGCTGTTTAAGTCCAGAATAAAATACACTTTTCAAAGCTCCTTCATTTTTGGGATCAAGTGCATCAATTTCCCCTGCTTGTGAAAATATTTCCTCTAACTTGGCAGCATATTTGAGCACTGATTCATTTGTCTCTTGTTTACTGGCATAAAATTTCTTCAATATTGATTCTTGGGACTCTATATCTCCATATGTGCTTTCAAATTTAGCCATTAAATCATCAATAGTTACACCTGTTCCCAATCTTCTCATAATATTTGCCGCTTCTCCTTTAACACTTCTCCGAATACCAAGTAAAACTTGTTCTGTTGTATATGTCTTTTCCTCTAACAGACAACATATCTCATATTTCCATGTAGAATAGGTGACTTCTCCCTTTCCTGTTTCTCCGTAAAACAAAGATATCCTCGGAAATTTACTGCTAATTATAGTTGTTTCCTCTTTAACAGTTTTTCCAGTTGCCCCATGTTTTGTAAAATCTGGGTCTCCTTCATTATAATGTTTCATATAAGAAACAAGATCATCCATTGTTTCAACTTCGGGAGGTTCTTTCAACTTGTGCATTAATTCTAAAAGCTTCAAGTCTTTTGATGTTATTTTGCCAGGATCCATGTTGTGTATCTCTCCTTACGTCACTTGTCACAAACAATTTTCACTAGCACAATTAAACGTCACTGTCGTATCACATTCAATCACAACACAATACTGATAATCTCAAAATATCTTCCTTCTTTACAATATTCAAACTATGTATTTCACTTTATCACTTCAATGCTCAATTCTTCACTATATATATTCAATTACTTTCACTTTTCTATTTCAACACTTCATATCTGTCTCGACTATCTTCAAAACACTATAATTCTTCTATATATATTCACTTTGTCAATTTATACATCAACTTCTAACTTTCACTTCTGTTATCTCTATCACTTCACAATATTCAATTCAAATAATCAAGTTAAATTCAATCTAACTCGAATTTCACTTCCTAAATTCAATTATATTCTACCTTCACCTTCCAATTTCAATTCAATTCTATTTCACCTTCCAATTTCAGTTCAATTCTATTTTCACCTTATTTCATTTAAATTCTACTTTCACTTTCAGTTCAATTCTATTTTCACCTTATATCATTTAAATTCTACTTTCACTTTTCAATTCAATTCTACATTCACCTTTCAGTCGCGCGCAACATTTCGCGTTTTAACTTTCAAACCAAATTTATAGTGTATGCATCCACTATTTATTTATTTATTTAGAGCTCTAATATTAATTCTGAAATTAATTTAAAAATTAATTCCAGAAAATGTTATTATTTTAAATGATGATTGAGATAATATTTATCTCAACACCCTTATAATATATATTTTGTTTAACTTTAGATAAGTTCCAAAATTAATTATCAATTAATTTTAGAAAATTTAATTATTTTAATGATGAATGAAATAATTTTCTATTTCACACACCCTTATAATTATTTGCTGAACTATTTCAGAGATGTAACACAGATTTCTTCAATAATATTCAATTTTATATCATTTTATTTATAATCAGTATTCAAAGGCAGATTACTCTGTAATACCTGAAAACAATAATATGTGATTCACAATAAAGTTTAATTCAATGAAAAGACAACTCCGACCTGACTGAAAACAATAATATATGATTTACTATGAAGTTTTATTCAATGAAAAGACAACTCCGACCTGACCAAAATCAGGAAGTTCAAGAATCAGAACACACAAGTCCAAAAATAAAGGATTCCAAGATCAAATGAACAACTTCAAGTCACTAGGGAGTATATAAGCTTGGAAGTCAGCACGGTTTATGAATATTATATGATGGCTGAAATATAACCTTAGCAAAAAAATTCTCGTTTACTTATAAAATAATTTACTTTATTACTTAAATTTAATGTTCCAATATAGCAGTCACTACAGAGTAGTTAAAACAGAAGATAATAAGAGAAAGAAATTACTAGTTTGTGCAGCTAACTGGTTAGTTCCCTTCACCTATCAGTGTACCAAGTGAAATTCTTTCATTCAGCATACAATATCACACCCTGTAGATAACAAAATAACAATTTATTAAATATTATCCAAACATATTTTCCTGAAAATATTAAAAATTATATATGAATATTTATTACAGAATTAAATTTTCAGTGCCAAAGATTATATTAAATCCAAAGATTATATCAAATACTTTTTTTTTAAATATATACTTGAAATAATAAATACTTTTGCACAAAGTCAATAACAAAACACTATTTAAAAAGAAAGTTCATCCAAAAAGAGTCTTTACAATGTTCACTGTTCACTGTTGGTTCGGGTAGTTAATAGTTACTATAGCACTTGACTATCTTCTCTCCAGCTCTAGTTATCGTGTCCCCACGATAATGGTGATAAAGTCATGTATCAATGTTGTATGATTTCTTAATCACTATGATGGAAATATTATTTATCAAATTATTAAAATTAAAACAAATGGTTGTGTAATAGTATGACAACTACACAATACTGGTCAGTGGTGAAATAATAATGAATTCCAAGGTAGATCACCGATGAAGGTAAGAAAGTAGAACACAAATTGCACGCAGATAAGATGGTAGATCTGAATTGTAACCACTGACGAAGGTAGGAAATTAGAACACAATCTGCACGTTGATGGTCAATCGTAATTTATCAAGCAAAAGAAGTGAAATTTCTTCTTTTGTTTTAAATAAAATGTAAACATGTATATTTTTGACACAATTATATCTCGTAGATTTTACCACATCCTTGAGTTCGATCTGGTTTTCTTCTTTAAAGATCACTTGGGGGCTCCATTGTAACACATGGTGTTATAACACAGGGTAGATGTGGTTATTCATTTATTGTTTCCAATCTACATATACAGTCAATATCATGTCATGACGAATATACAATATATCTTCTCTGTTGAAGTTAACTTTAATCAAGGCACTGAAATGACATAATAATAACAATGTTTGCACATATAATATATACAATCAATAAACATAGCATTTAAACATCTTATTACCATAGACATTAAGATCACTAAATGATTAAAGCATTTGTACTCTTATGTCTTACCAGTTAAACATTACATGTATAATGTTTACATTATTACAAAAGGTATAAATACCAACATACTCTTATACTTACAGATCTATGGGATCTTAAGCCTATTCCACAATAAACCAATGACAAATTAGAATCTATATCACTTCACTTCACATCACATACATCCTGTCTCACGTGATGGTTAACTGTGAACAAGATTAAAACATATAATACATGCTGGTTATAAAAATATAGAATTGAAAGAGAAAGTAAATGACTGCCATTTTGGAACATTCAACGCGCTGTAAAATACAACATTGCAAATAAACCGAATAATAAATTATCATTTCAGCCATCACAAAACTACCTTAAATACTTCTCACAAACACTTGGATAGCTCAACCAAATGTAAATCATATAGACAAGTTGAAATTAATAGAATGTTCTCTACATCAACCATGTAAACTCTTTTCAAAACCTGCACAACATTCCCGCCAAACTCTCGCGAGATCACAAAGAAAACAAGAAAATAAAAGACCAGCAAGAACTTATCAAAACCTAAAGAAATAAAACACCGGAAAGAGCTGACACGTTTCATAATACTGCCATACAAAAATATGACCCTGCTACAATAATAATAATAATAATTATATTGTTAGCTTGACCACTCAGTGAAATTTTAAATGCCGTAACCACGTGTGTTATGTTGCAGACTCGGTTCGATTGAGCTAGCCTTCCATGAACGTTACTGGAAATTGCAAGTTAAAGTCCACGCCCCCATGCACCGGCTTAAGCAGAATTCAACATTCAAACATGAAATTGATAATTTCGTTTGGTCCGCAAAGAAAAGAATGCGAAAATTAAAATAGAGAAAAACGGAATCCCTAAAGAACACCCAAATCGACAACCCTTCTTCTTGTAAATGCCACGCTCGTTTAATTCACCAAACATTATGTGTGAGCACTGGTTAAACAACAAAAACTTTGTACTTACTGCACAGTAGCATCAAAGTGCGATTTAAGATTTTTTTTATTAACAGTATAAGTTTGGTTTTTCTTTTCCTTTTTTTCTTTTCTTTTTTTGGGAAAAAGGTAGAATCTAGATCTATTCCAATAACAAATTAAGTCCAAAAGCCTAAAACATAAAATTAAGATCTCTCCTTACATAGATCAGCTGGGGCACTTAAAACAGAAATATATAGATAGAAATAAACTGAAAATCGTATTTTGTGTCCAGGCTCAATCAAACCGAGCCTGCAACATTTTCAATTTTGCCGAGTTTGGCTTTCTTTAGAGATTCTGTTTTTCTCTAACTTTTAGTATATAGCCTTTCTTAGCCTGGTTTCATTTGCGTACATTTGGATACTTTACGGTAATTATAATTCGTTGCGTTCTTCACATAATGAAACCAGTCGAATGAACCAGTCGGTGACACGTCCATGTTGTTTGTTGTGATAAATCGTAACTAGATTATTTTGTAGTTTATCTTAAATTAATGCCTTGTCACTCAAAATGATGCGAAGAAATGGAAGCATGCCCAAAGTAGTAGTTTGTGTTATTGCCTTTTTTGGTCTGGTTTATTTTATATACTTGTACAACGATCTGTCGGGACAGTTGAAAAACACAGAACGTTCTGCAGAAAGATACAGAAGAGAACAGGAGTCAGTATCAGCACAACTACAAGGTACAGCCGCCCTGTAAATCTATATAATTTGTGGACAGAAAACATAATATGAAATTAGGCAAAGCCTATGAACGGGGAAGTCGTTGAAAATTCCTTTCATTCTTTCCGTTTTAAAGGTGTCATTCGGTATTACATCAATACATGCACCGCTTCCGTTTTCACTCAGAACACTCGACGATTATCATTTATCCGAAAAGTTGAGATTTGTTCCGTTTTCGGAATACCCCGCCTATTATCATTGAGTTACATTGTAAATGGCGGCGCCCGACTAGAACTGACACTGAAAATTTCATTGATAGGCCCGCGGGGGCTTCGCGGGCCCGGATGGCGTCAAATTTGCATTAAATAAATTTTGTTTTGTATTTCAAGAACATGATTCGTCACCTAATTTGATCACAGGGACTGGCACAGAGTTATTATTATTAATATGAAATTAGGCAAAGCCTATGAACGGGGAAGTCGTTAAATAATCCTTTCATTTTTTTCTTTTTAAAGGTGTCATTCGTGGAATTTGGAGGTTACGTACCATGGAGGTTACGTACCACTGCATAAATGTACCATTTTTGGAGGTTACGTACCACTATAGAAATATATAATAGATTACGTACCACTATAGAAATATATAATAAAGTGATAATAAGGGATAAGGTGTGAAACTATCAGGTTTATTGTTCAAGTTCGCGCATTAATTGTATTAATTTTGTAATGAGATTAAATATGTATGAATATAAAAGAATAAAGAACAAACCAATTAACGATAATAAACAAGTTTTATTTACAACACAAAACTGAAACGAACAAACGAAGTTTACATTTACAAGTTTTATTTACACGTTAACCGAACTGTGCATAAAATGAAAATAACAATAATTATGTTACAATTAACATAAAAAAAATACTTTTTGAGTTTTATTTATCTGCACTGAATAATATAATAATATAATATACTGAAATAAACAAGACAAAATAATTGATAACAGTACATATGCAGATTACGTTTTATTTACAGACTCATATATAAAAACACATAATTATGTTACACGCTCTGAAATGAAACAACAATACACAATGAACAAGTATTTTTTTAAATATTTTATTTATCCACACTTAATAATAATAATATACTGAAATAAACAAGACAAAATAATTGATAACAGTACATATGCAGGTTACGTTTTATTTACAGACTCGTATATAAAAACACATAATTATGTTACACGCTCTGAAATGAAACAACAATACACAATGAACAAGTATTTTTTTAAAATATTTTATTTATCCACACTGAATAATAATAATATACTGAAATAAACAAGACAAAATAATTGATAACAGTACATATGCAGGTTACGTTTTATTTACAGACTCATATATAAAAACACATAATTATGTTACACGCTCTGAAATGAAACAACAATACACAATTAACAAGTATTTTTAAAATAATTTAATTTATACGCACTGAATAATAATAATATACTGAAATAAACAAGACAACATAATTGATCACCGTACATATGCAGGTAACGTTTTATTTACAGACTCATATATACAAACACATATTTTTCAGCTCCCCTAAACCGCTCCTGGATGCTACTGTCCTCTTGTCAGAATCTACTCAAGATCTTCGTCGTCGCAATGGTCATCCACTGTTGCTGGAATTGGTCCTAGGCCCATGATGTGACTTGAATTTTTCAAAAGTTGATTTGTAGTTATGTCTCCGTCTTCATACGTGTCCCACAGGTCGAACAGCTTGTCATGGATGGCCTTGTACTGCTTCCTGCGTACCCTTGTCAGCATGTTCTGTGAGACGAGACGAGTTTGCAAGTCGACGAACTGAGCCTCACCATAAAGAAGAGGCACCAGAACGTAGAATGCAAGCTGCGCCCCGCCTGCACGTGAATTTAGACGTCTGTGCCAGCCTGCAAAATATCAACAAATATGTAGTATCTATATTTTGGTATTATAAACACTGAGTTACGAAAATCGATTATAAAAAGGCGGTACTGATATTCATAGTGAGTGAAATTGTAAATGAAACTATTTACCTTCAACATCGTTATTAGTACGTACGGTTTCTCTGAAAACTGACCAGCTCTCCACTTTCCATAGTCTGCCGTCGATCCATGTATCTCGGATGTAAGTTGTCAAATCTATGATGGGAACGCATCTGGACTCTTCAGCTTGAGACTCCAACTCAATGAAGGTGGGTCTCACGTGCTCCGCAGGAAGGTATGGAAGGGCCATCAGCTTTCTAATAAAAAGGAACTTGTCCCTCTTATCAGAGTATGCGGTGGCGAGTCCAAGCTGAATGACCTTTCTATACACCCTTTGGAGCCAGTGAAAAACACACCCCTTGACGATGGTGTTTGGGAAAGTTTGTCTGATAGCCTGCCACGCAGCTGAAAAAGAGTAATTAGCAAGAATGAGTGGATGTATACATGTTACACATTAAATTCAATCATTCCAAAAAACAAAATAGAGATGCTATTTACCTGCTTCATAGTCCAGCATAAACCACTCTACCATCGGATCTCCAAGTTTCTCCTTCAGTCGTGAAAAAACCTGAAAAATAAAAAAATCGTAAGAATTCTATAACATGAAATATAATTCTCAATTCATCTCATTTCAATTGATTTTATAAGAAACATACCTCAACGTAGTCTTCCTTCCTTCTCCTTGACATCAATACAAAAACAAGAGGTACTTGTTTTACATGTTCACCACTCTTAACAAAAGCATGAACAGACATCAACTGATAAAATGGTCGTCGTACCACTTTAAAAGTTCCGTCTATGAACCACCGCCTTGCAGTCTGAAGGTGGCTTAGCTGGGCTGCCGTCATATGACGTTCCTCTCCCACACGTATATCATCCACGAGGAACTCATCCGCTTTGATGAAGTCACGTGACAACTGAAAGTATATAAAGTTGACATTAATATATACATAAATATATTATGTAAAAATATATCACAACTCAATAAGATTCCATTCCAATACAAAAATGATGATATATATTACCGTAAACGACAAATCATCTTCCTTTGGTTCAGATGGGCGCATTTTCTGACGAAATAAGTTAGTTGCCCTCGTTATGTTGTCTATGTTTGGAACAAATGGTAGGTCAGATGTGACAGCCTCTGTGACAGCTTCCTGAACTAGTCTAGCAGCAGGAACGTGGATATTTCTTGCAGCCAGATCTTTAACCTGAAATAAAAAAACAACCGAATTAATTGATGAACACGAATTTACATAAATATTCGCGATGCGTCAATAGAAATTGATATTTCACAAAAATCATCCCGATGATAAACTTACCTTCGCTGTGACCTTTACCTTAACCCTAATGCTAGGATCGGCGGGGTGTTCATGACAGCTGCTAGATGCTACATATGTATCGCTGTACTGTTTGACCCATGCTTGACATCGGACTTTCGCACTTCGCACGCTGCACACCCAATATGTGAAGTTGTCTTTCTTTCTCTGAAAATATTAATACATGTATTAATAATATGATATATTATATATGTTATGATAGAAACATATTATCTTGATGATTGTTTCTTTTGACGATAAATACTCTCTGAAAATATTAATATTAATAATATGATATTATGATAAAAATTTAATCTTGATGATTTTTGATTTTTTTTTCTTTTGACGATTAATACTCACTTTTACGTTAAAACAATACCCGTTACTTGCGGTCAACATTTTCCCTCCTTTCTTGGTTCCCTTTTCCACTAGCTCATATTGAATGTCATGTTCTTCTGGGACGTCATCATCCATATGTGGTTCACGTACTGATCTGGAATAAAAAAAAAATGTTTTTTATTTGTTTCGATTATAATTTCAGATTCGCATTTCAGAAATTCACATATAAGAATAAACTTACACATCTAGTATTCTAGCAGGGCGTTGAACATCCCTATCAGGTATATTAAGTGGTCGATCTTCAAGTTCATCTGTGGTCACCCGTTGCTCGACTTCCATCAGGTCAGATTCAGCACTCGTAATGTCGTGTAACATTGCTGGAATTTGAAGGTGGTCTTCTTCTTCTTCTTGTGAGTTGTCAACAACCTGAAATTAAATTAAATATGTTTTAAGAAAGAAATTATACATGCATGTTTTGTGTAAAAGTTGATCGCCGCGAAATTTCATTAAATTAATTTCATCAGTATTACTTACCGGAGACTTGCATATATGCTACAGCTCCACTCGACCTCAATAACACCACGCACCATCATCCTGTAATCTGACTGTGTTATTCCTGAAAAATAAAGTTATATAAATAGTTATAAATTGAAAAAATGAAACGTAAACAGAATCTTTATTCAATTGTATGATAGTATGATATAAATAATCATCAAGAAGATTGATTTATTTACTTAAATCTTTACATAATAATGGATTATTAGAGGGTAATTATTTTTTTATGAACATTATAATAACTAATAAAATTAAAAAGACTACCTGTCCCACATAAACGATGCTGCCAATTATTACATTGGTCGCATTGTAAAGCATGTTGTCTTCTTGTAACTTCTTTAGAACAAACTAAACAGTGGGCTGATTCCGTCATACTGCTTTCTGTAAGTAATTACAGTTGTGATATCGGATTTTTTTTTTTATGCGTTTATTTAAGGTCGCCGCCGGAAAGCCCATATGGGCGACCGTACACTCAAGTCGGGTCATCCTAGAGCGTCCCGCCGAGATTTTTCGTCGATTTTTTTCCAGCTTTATTGGTGGAGGAAGACCCCAGGTGCCCCTCCGGGCATTATTTCAGGCACGAGCGGGCACCTGGGTAGAACCACCGACCTTCCGTAAGCCAGCTGGATGGCTTCCTCACATGAAAGATTTCGACCCGAGTGAGGATCGAGCCTACAGTGTGATATCGGACAAGAATTGCAGTATATTTATATGTTTATTAGAGTTCACTCATTTAAAGTTTGAGTTACACGTCAAAGCCGGATCAGAGTTGTGATAAATAATTAATACCACACTGATTCACTCATATGTCAATAGTTTGCAATTTGTTTGTGATTTGTTAGATTACTCATTTCTGAATGTGTGATAATCATATATAAAACGTTTGCATTTACATTAATTGCTCATATGTGATTTTTAAAAAGTAATAATAAAGTTTTAAAATTCGGTCTTTTTTTATAATTGTTATGCTCTATATTATTTGTATTTTATATAAATTATATATATGGTACGTATCCTCCAAAATATATAAGTGGTACGTAACCTCCAAAAATGGTACGTAACCTCCTGGTACGTATCCTCCGTGGTACGTAACCTCCAGTAATCGTCATTCGTTAGTTATTGTATTATCCGCTTCCGTTTTCACTCGGAACACTCGACGATTATTATTAATCTGAAAAGTTGAGATTTGTTCCGTTATCGGAATACACTGTTTTTTATCATTGACTTACATTGTAAATGGCGGCGCCTTACTAGAACTGACACTGAAAATTTCATTGATAGGTATAGAATTCTATATATTTTTTAATTGTTTTTTATTTGATTTTCTTTTAAATATACACGTGTAGTCTATAGCCGGGCAAGCCAAAGCCAGCGGGCCCGGACTTTGACTTCCCCGTATTAACTTAATTCTAGAAAACAAAACTATACTGTATATATAATGTATAGAGTGTCCAACCTAGCAAGAATACGAAATTCCATCCGAAATAGCAGGTTTGTTGCAGGTTTGGCTGTCTGGGAAAACCCAGGTTTTCCCGGACTGTTCAATACTCCTTAAACTGCGTAATACTGGGCATTACTGGGTAATATGATATTTTGGTGTTTTTTTTCCAAAGAAACTGAACATATTTACATTTATTGGTAAAGTAAACATTAAGAATAAAGAATAGCACAAGTGCAATTCATTCAAAATTGGTTCTGAGCATCAACAACTATGTTGTGTATGCTTGACATTATCAGGCTACAGTACAGGATAAGTTCAGCACTCTATCTCTTCCTTTTCTCTTAGCATTCTGTAGCAGAAAACTAATTTAGCACATTTTTATATTCCAAGTTTGTTTCTTAATTTATTTTGAATAAGACCAAAGTTTGAAAATATGGCTCTATGTAAGCTGAACTGGCAGGCATTCTCAACAGTTTACAAGCTAACTGACACAACAATAGATGTGTCACATCTGCACATACAGCACTCATCCACCAGACACATGGTGGAATATTGTTACAGTAGACTCCACTTTCAACCAGATCGGTTTTAACGAGATACAGCTTAATAATAACGTTCATCCTACTGTGTCCTGGCCTTTTTCCTTCTATTTTCCTTTTATTTTTTATATTGTTTATAACGAGATCGGTTTTAGTGAGATGTCGGTTACAATGTACATATATTCGACATTCCATGCATATTTTTCAGAATTTTAACGAGGTCACTTCATTGGCACTATGTCTGCGTCAGTTTGTCACCTTGAGAAAAACAAAGGTGACCAAAAACGAAAGGCTTTAAGGATTGGAAGAAATAGAAATTATTGAGCAATTAGCGCCTTGTTTTGTCAACACTCCAGGCTAAACTGTCCTTTAGTTTAGGTGACAAAATGTCATAACAAAACAATTTTATTGAGTGATCAGCACAAAGGAAGTGGCTAATTTCTTGCAGTATCATTCAGTGTTCATGAGAAATACACTGCGTGACTTTTTAAATGTACATATTAATAAAAACCAACGTGGTTGGACGTACATGTAGTATTATGTGTTTTCATATGTTTTGTTTAACGGATGCGCAGGCTGGTCTGGATCCATGCTTGTCGCAAACGCACTAGTTGGTTTTCGCCGTGACGCAGCTCAATTATGTAATTGTGAATAGTTACACATAAACTGCTAATCTGCTGGAAGCAATTTCCCACCAATTTAGAGCTTGCACATCTGTATAGTCTGACAAAGTTCAATATTATGTTGCAGGGCTTTTTTCCCCATTTATATGAAAGAAGTACTCTTCCCCCTAAATTTTGCAAAACACAACTGGTTACTTTTGCAAAAGAGGGAGAAAAAATCTTGCCATCATTTGAATTAGAAGGGAAAATGCATTAACTCATATTGATAGGATGGATTTATAGAGAGGAAGCCTGATAACAGCCCCTGCTAGAAAATGAAAAAAAACCTTAATTTATATTATTTTTTTAGCTTAAAGGAACTCCACTGAGGTCCAAAGCCCAAAAACATATTCACATATTCATATGATAACATTTAAATTAATCTTACAAAGCTCAGCTGGGTCATTGAAAACAGAAAGATATGCAAAAGATAATTAAGAAATTTGGAAATCATATTTTTGTGCTATTCATAGTTTGATTTGAGTAAAAAGCAGTTTTTCAATGTACAATAAAAATATTTTTTTTGGAAAACTAGAGAAAGTGAATAGTCTGAAATTTTATATAAAAGTTATTAGTCTAGACCTACACCAAAATGGAACATTAATCTAGAAAAAATTTTTCATAAGTCCAGTCAAGTAAATAGACATCAGTGGTCAATCCCTTCAATTTTTCAATTTTTGTATTGAAATTTCATAACATTTGAGTTTGTCTGTTCCAAGTTCAAGTCAGGAAAATCTATTAAGCAAATTTAACAGAATTAATGTTATAACTGAAGAAAATCAATTGTAAACCAGTTAGTTTCTGTCTGTTAAGTACATATAGTTGTAAATATATATTATTCATTATTCACTAAATTAAAATTCACTCTTCCTTAGACAAGCATATAGTGAGTGCATTTATAAATGCTTTTAGCAGATCATTTAAAGTGTCCTTTGAAATTTATCTTCAGTTTTACTTTGTATGGTAAAGAAAATTGGGTTGTTATTTGTTTATTTTTAGGTGATATTCACTAGGTCAAAAAGATTTTACTCTGTACGATGAATGCATGAATGCAAAAGAATGGGAAAATACACAGTAAAAAATGTTATATCATGTATATACATACCATTAAAAAAACACCCAAAAAACAAAGACCAGTATGTTATGTGTATTAAATTATTATAAGTTAGTTTATTTTAGTTACCTGAGCAGCCAATTAAGAAAGCTATGATGGTTTTGTGTCTGTCTTGATCATAACTGTATCATTGCTATGATTGGTGGCATGGCGTGGCCCACCCGTGGTTAACGCATCAGACTAGTAGTCTATGGATTACTGACCCGCTTGGGTTCGTTAACCCTGTCAGTGGCAAGCTGTTTTTCCCTAAGCAAGAAACTTTACATTCATTCCTTAGTACTGGTTTGTTCCAGGAACAGGTTCGAGAGTGTTTTAATTAGCTAAAAGCTTCCATCACAATCGAACTAAAATAAATTTGTATAAACTAACTATATCATGAATTTATTATGCCAAAAATGGGGGGGGGGGAGGTGGAAATAAATAAAGGTTATGATCATGTGTTTAGGTTTTTCTTAGCTAATCAGGCGGTACAAACAAACTTTTATTACAGTTACTGAGCTCGAAATAAGCACAAAAGGTTGAATAATGTAAACGGTAGTGCATGGTGAAGTAAAAACCGTCAAAGTTTGTTTGTATCAGGGTATTAGATTCGATAAACCAACATTTGCCAAGTTTCGGATTACATTCTGTTCTGGATAATATATCTAGGTTGAGATTGAATATTTTAATTTTCCTGTCAAATCTAGCAGGAGTAAGTTGTATTGAGTCATCAATTATGAATTAAGAACATTAATTTGTTCTAAGGATAGCATACATGATGTGTTTCCAAAGAAAGTATTGGGAAATCTCAAATAGAATTTAATTCAGTGGAGAAACAAAATGTATATGTACCCTAAAAATATTTATTTTGTGGCTTTGCTTTGTAGAGAGTGTTGCTTTCGACATTTTTGTTTTTTTACGTTTCTCCTGTATTATATGGGTAACATTACGTTCTTCCATTTATTGTAGGCTTTAAGTATACACATTCAATGCATTATTATCTAATAGGCAAGCATGTGCATATTTTCAGTGCAGTACGGTCACACAGAGCGTTTACAAAAAGCTCTACATACAGAAAAGTTAAAGTACAAAGCTTTGCTTGATGGTAAGGCTGCATGGCCACACCCCCTAAGTTGTTAGTTTTGGATGATGCATGTAAAATTATTTCCCCACATTAAACCCAACTTGAAAATAAAATAACTTCCTATGTAGTTATATTAACATTAAGAATAAGATGTTATGTTTTCTTTGGTTATTTTATTTTTTTTCTATAAAAAGAAGTGACATAGTTTGTATGTAAATTGAGGTTTCTAGTTGACTAGTTTCCAATATGAATGACTGTTACTTACAAAATACATGTATTTTAAACATTTTTGTAGTTTTACTTCCTAGTTCATCTGAATTTAGTTTTTTACCAGTTTTGTGCCATTTTATAGTTGATAATGACCCTTTATAACTGCTGAACTCGAATGTTTCTATTCTAATTGTCAAAAAGAAGTTGAGATTTCCCCACATAGAAACATGTTGGTTTGTTCAGCAAGTAAGTATTTATTTAATGATTGGAAATTGTTTTGCTGTAAATATTATGGGTGCATATGTAGTTTCTTTGAAGGAAATCAGATTGTTGTGGTTTGATTTTTAAGTGTGAAAGTGTTGTATTTAAAGAAATTACTGTGTATGTAATATATATTATGAAATGGTTTGCCAGTTTTGTGTGGATGAATGCATCATCTAATTGTAGAACTAACTTAGTTTAGGTTTTGAATTGCAACTGGTTATAATGCATTACTCTAGGCATTGATAATTTGTGCAAAGTTTAAATTGGAATGTTACATTTAAGCATCTAGTTCACTTATATACATGACTAGGTTACACATTTACTTTATTAGTAAGTGACTGTAAAAGTTGTAGCTCCGCTTTTTTTTTCTTCGAAAAATTTCATGACCTTCTTGGTGTTTCATTTGAGATCAACTTTTTCTGTCAGTTGAGATCAACTTTTTCTGTCAGGTCCTTTTTTACAGAAACAAATGTATTCTTTTCAATCTTTGTACTCTTGTTCATAATGTGCTGCAAAATCAATTGGGCAGATAATCATGAAATTATTTTGCAAAGTTATGCCCCTTTTTATGCTTCAAACTCAGCTATTTAAGTTAGGAGTGTGCTTATAAAGTGTATGCTCTGGCATGTACAGAAGTCAGTTCTTTGTGAAAGTGTAGGCAACTAGTACTGGAAAACTGCTTGACAGCCTGCCCAGGAACGATGTGGTGGCTGAACTCACTGTGCTCTGGTAAATTCAGTGTGTCTTACTGCCATGATCTTTAGTGAAAACAACCACTTGTTCTTTGCAAAGGGGCAAGTAATCATTCTATCTAGTACTGTGCAGTGCTGTCTGTGGACTGATTGTGTTCTTGTTTTGATGTGAAATAATACGACTGTGATAATGAACCTAATTATTACTGTTAATGACATGAAGGCATCTTCTGCTATGTTTTTATTTTGTTTGAAAAATTGATAGAAGGGAGGTTATTTACTATCTAGAAATTTACTGTAGATTTGAGCATTTGATAGTGATAATAATATATTTGAGCCGTGTCACGACAAAACCAACATAGTGCGTTTGCGACCAGCATAGATCCAGACCAGCCTGCTCATCCGTGCAGTCCATGCTGTTCGTTATCAATTTCTCTACTTGTACTGGGTTGGTAAGTGAACAGCATGGATCCTGATCAGACTGCACCGGCTGGTCTGGATCCATGCTGGTCACAAACACACTTCGTTGGTTTTGTTGTGACACCGGTCAAATTTATTTACTAACTATATGATTACCTTGATGAGAGGCATTAATAAATCATGTTCATTTATGGCCTTATAGAATCATTTAATAATTTATAGCTATGATTATAGAGATTAAATTATTCATATTGTACAGGTTGGATATTGGAAAATAATAGTATGTTTAAACTTTGATGTTTTATAAGTCAGAAGCACCTTGCTACATATAATTTTCTTTGGGCTCATTTAAAATTCCTAGAAGTAGTCCAATACCTATGCAACTTTACAGTAGTGTTTGAATACTGTATATTTTCTTTATTACAAGCGCTTAAAACTATGAGCAGTATTTCTTCTTGTACTATAGTAAATCATTGGTACTTTCATTCATTCATAAAACCAATGACAGATATCTAGAATGTAAATACTTCAAACTTGAAGTTAAGTTAATGTTATTTAATGTGATAGTGTGGTCTAGTGGTTGATGCATTTGACTGGTAATGTATTTGGATTGTAAGGAAGGTGTGGGTTCAAACCTCAACAGGACCAAACTGAATCAACTCTCCATAGGTCAGTTTGGCACCATTAAACAAACTACTCTACATAGTCAGAGGAAAGTATGAATTTGCCTCCACTCCACTCACTATCCCGAGCCTTGAAGTCGGACGTACTCACAAAATGGTACTTATGTGACTTTTCCTTTGATCTTTTTGGCCATTTTTAGTCACACAAGGCTTAAAAAAAAGACACACAAGTAAAAACGGAATGAATAGGATCAAAGAGAATATACTGTTACCCATTGTTCTCCAAGTCACACTAGTACCTCTTGGTTCGTATGTGGATACAATTAACTTGTATAATTTAGTAATGCCATGCAGAAAATGTTCAACAAGAGTTGAAAAAACACAATAAGGCATGCTTCCTTGCAAGTAGGGCTTTTTTCACAGATAGAGGAAGGGGCCTTTCTTTAAAGTTTTGGGAAAAATGACACATTTTGCAATAGGGGAAAAAATAAGGGAAAGGGGCATAAGTTTTAGGAAAAATGTAAAACAGTATTTTTGCAATAGGACAACAAAAAACTTCATGTAGTTAAAGATTTTTTTATGTGGGGAAGACACTTATAAATGGCCTCATTTAAATCTATTTAGGAAAAAAAGCATTGTTTGAAGCATGAAGATTATTTACATCTTTCCCTTTTGTGTATTATCATTACATAGTGGAATCTGTTTAATTAAAACCATCTTTCTTTGCAAATGAAGTCAATGTATTGAACTTCCTTTTTGATAGAAAATTGTTTCTGTACTTCCCAGCAAATGCTTGAGTGCTTGTAGTAATAAATTAGCAGGTCTACTTGTCACCATTATTGAAACTTTGTTCAGCCTACATAATCCTTGCAATCTGACAAAAAATCTTATATGGTAGAAAATATTCTATGTATAATGATTAAACCCTTTATTGTTGATTGCTTAATTAATTAGTTAATTATCCCCCGCCGATGGAATCGGGAGGGGGATATAGTTTTGGCGTTGTCCGTCCGTCCTTCCGTCCGTCCGTCTGTCCGTCCGTCCGTCCATCCGTCCGTCCATCCGTCCGTCCGAATTTCGTTTCCGGAGTAGTTCTCTGCAACTAATGGCTGGAATTCAACGAAACTTTATGGGAATGTTGATCAGCATGTGAAGTTGTGCACCTGGGTATTTTCGTCAGGATATTTTTAGTATTTTTAGAGTTATTGCCCTTGACTCGGTAAAATTTTGTCCGAATTTCGTTTCCGGAGTAGTTCTCTGCAACTAATGGCTGGAATTCAACGAAACTTTATGGGAATGTTGATCAGCATGTGAAGTTGTGCACCTGGGTATTTTCGTCTGGATATTTTTAGTATTTTTAGAGTTATTGCCCTTGACTTAGTAAAATTTTGTAATTTTCAACTTGTGTCGCATGTAACTCAAAAAGTATTTGACCTAGAGTCATGAAACTTTACAGGAATGTTGATCAGTATGTGTAGTTGTGCACCTGGGTATTTTCGTCTGGATATTTTTAGTATTTTTAGAGTTATTGCCCTTGACTTAGTAAAATTTTGTAATTTTCAACTTGTGTCGCATGTAACTCAAAAAGTATTTGACCTAGAGTCATGAAACTTTACAGGAATGTTGATCAGTATGTGTAGTTGTGCACCTGGGTATTTTCGTCAGGATATTTTTAGTATTTTTAGAGTTATTGCCCTTGACTCAGTAAAATTTTGTCCGAATTTCGTTTCCGGAGTAGTTCTCTGCAACTAATGGCTGGAATTCAACGAAACTTTATGGGAATGTTGATCAGCATGTGCAGTTGTGCACCTGGGTATTTTCGTCTGGATATTTTTAGTATTTTTAGAGTTATTGCCCTTGACTTAGTAAAATTTTGTAATTTTCAACTTGTGTCGCATGTAACTCAAAAAGTATTTTACCTAGAGTCATGAAACTTTACAGGAATGTTGATCAGTATGTGTAGTTGTGCACCTGGGTATTTTCGTCTGGATATTTTTAGTATTTTTAGAGTTATTGCCCTTGACTTAGTAAAATTTTGTAATTTTCAATCACAATCATCAGTCACACGGTGCCAGAAAAGGAGTTTCAAAAATGCAAAATTAAAAAATCTTGTCTGACAGTACAAGGCCTAGAGCTTTGATATTTGGTATATGATATAACATATAGGTCCTCTGCCAAAATTGTTCAAATTTTAGCCCTGGGGTCAAAATTGGCCCCACTCCAGGGGGTCATAGATTTTCCTTATATGTATATAGTGAAAACTTAAAAACTCTTCTTGTTTGAAGGTACAAGGCTTCAAGTTCAAAGAATTTTACAGTTTATGCCATGATTAATATATAAATAAAGCCTTATGTCTTCAGTTGTTGTGTTAATAATAACCAGTACTCGGCGGGGGATATAAATTCAACGAATTTGCTTGTTATCTCTAGTAGTGACTTTAAAATTATAATATTATAGTTGTCTTCTTAATTAACAAGAGGCAGTTTAGTATTTAAAATAGGAGTATTTTGTATTAAATTCATATAAGATGCTCTATCAAAACATGTTTTTAAATGATAGAAGGAAAATTGCCTAAATGAAATAATTTTTGCAGGATCAAATATTTGCGAATAATTTCATTTGGCAAATATTGCAAATATTTCCATGCCGCAAAATTAACCACTTATATAGTATTTTATTTCACTTGGCCAAACATACTGAAATTTGAATAATGGCTAGAATAGTTTTATAATTCAGTGTAATATCAACATAATGATTTTGGAAACAAATCTTTGTATCAAAGGACACTATGCCCAGGAACGATGCCTTCTATATAGTATATTATACAGTGTCATAATGAGATATACACAACAGTGTTTTGTGGTGAAAACCAATATTAAAATGATCATAATTATATTTTTACATTAGTGAAGATTCATTTTGCAAATTAGTTAGATACATCTATAACACAAAGTTTGTCATGTGAAAATTTTAAGTTCACACCCCCCTGTGTTTGTCAACAGTTGCTTTACCAGATAAGAGAAAATTTTCATCTTTTATATTTAATTTGCTTTTGTGGGTGTTCATTTTTGGGTTTTATATTTCAGATCAGATTATTGCCAAAGATGAGCTCAAGCAGCGCTGTGATAATGATAAAGTAAGTGAAATCATTTATTTATGTGATTCATTGTTGAGTACAATACTATTGGACAAGTACACAGATGTCAGAACCATATTGGACAAGGCCAATAAGTTGAGTCTGATATAAGTTTTGCTGCTGTGTATGAGTCTAATAGATTCAGTTTGTTATTAACTATGTTTAATGACCTCTATTTCACACCACCATTTTTTAACAGAATTTTGTTACTTCAATTACAATAAGGATCTGATAATAGATTTTGGACTCTGAAAATCTGAAAACAAGGCTAGATTGTGTTGATATGGATTGGATATGAACCTTTTGGAAACAAAGAAAAATTGATAGGATTAGATCCAATAATGGCTTCTATTGGAACATCATGTGATGCACTTAAATGCTGAAAGGGCATTGGTGGGCATTGGTTATATTTTATAAGGTGTGAAATAACACTATAATATGGTGTAATAAAATAAGTGGGTATTACTGTTGTAACTATAAATTTGAGATAACTCTACATTATATCAATTTACAATCCAGTTTTGAAGAAAGCTAAATTATGAATTTTAGAAATATTACCAGAAAGCAAGTAATGTATGTCATGTGATTTACAAGAACCAATAATTAGACATGATAATTCACTTTTCAGGGTCCTGTTTCAGTTTCTAAAAGGTTGCGCTTCAGCTGAGTCATGTTTTGCTTCTTTTGCATAATGTGGCTATTAGTTAATTTTGTGTTCTTACAGTGATTCATAATAGTGATTTATAATTTTGTATGGAAGTCAAAATACCATTTTGTTTTACATTTCACAACCTTATACTGGTCTTTTGTAAAGAATGGGGGTAAAAACATGGTCCAAATTAGAACATAATTATTACGTTGAAGATTTAACTAGACAGTATTATGTATGTATATTATTTTCTGTGTTTCAGGAACAGATGACAAATCGATTAAACTCTCAGCAACAGCAATATAAAATGCTCAAGGTACCAAGTACATTTATTATATACCCTCCTCACCCCGACTCTCCCCCCCCCCCCCCAAAAAAAAATCATTACGACTTATATTTAAAAATGTCTTTGTGCCTGAAACTATGCACCTGCTGCTGTATAATTACAAACTGGAAAGTTGTGATACTGACCAGATATTTTGACCTTAGAAATGTTAATGAGACTTAAAATCAAACAGTAGAAAATAATATTGAAAAAGCAACAAGTCTTAGGGACTTGGCAACAATGATCTGACCACCTTTAGAACATTAGATTCTGTGTTACATAAATGCCATATTTCACCTGGTTGTTATTATATTAACATTACGGACATTAAAGATGATCAAATTCATATAGTAATTGCTTGCAGATCAATATAAATAATTGTACAGGATCTAAAAACAATATTTAGATTAATCTGCCTTAGCTGTATATGAATGATAATTTTATATAGATAATTTATGACAGCTGTGACATCTGAAACAAGTGTGACATCTTTTCCAATATTTAACTGATCTTACATCGGAACATTTGTCATTTCTTTTATGCATGTATTTATGTACAGTAATTACTATTTGATTAAATGTGTTGTTATTTTATCTGAAGAACATATTTTTACATGATTATTATAAGCTTTGAAACGTATGTTTAACTGAAGGCTTCTAGCAACAGATAATAAAAATTCATTCCCCATCCTTTAGAACTAGTCCATCCATCAGGCATGATACTGTTGTCTGAAATTTTAGCATTTTCAGTGCCAATATGTGAAAAAACAATAAATTTTTTCCCAAAACTAATAAAATGTTGTGATTTAGTACTTTCTCCCAAAATCAGGACAAAGCTTTGAGATTAAAAATTATTAGGAGGTGTGGACACTACTTAAATACCACAATAAACTATTGTCCATGAACAGGCTCAATCACACCAAGCCTGCAACTTTTTCAATTTTGAAAAAAAAAACAATCAATTTTTCCCAAAATTAATAAAATGTTGTAGTTAGTACTTTTTCGGGAATTCAGGAAAAAGCCTTTAAGGTTAAGAATTATTAGTGGGCGTGGACTATCTTTAGGGATACCTGACATTTTTCTCTTGTTTTAAATGTAGAGTCAGCATGAGGATATGGAGACTGAGTTTGGACGTTTAAAGAACGAGAAGGAGAAAGAGAACGAGGAACATAATAAACAAGACGAGGAGCGAGCCATAGAATATAACCAATATAAACAGGAAAAATCCCTCGAGATTGCTAGTCTTAAAGGTAATTGATTTGAGCCGCGTCATGACAAAACCAACATAGTGCGTTTGCGACCAGCATGGATCCATACCAGCCTGCGCATCCTCGGAGTCTGGTCAGGATCCATGCTGTTCGCTATCAGTTTCTCTACTTGTAATAGAGTTGGTAAGCGAACAGCATGGATCCTGATCAGACTGCATGGATGCGCAGGCTGGTCTGGATCCATGCTGGTCGCAAACCCATTATGTTGGTTTTGTCATGCTCATTTACCCACGATAGATTTTATAATAAAAATTTGTACTTTTATTTATATTATTTAAAAGATATATATATTTAGACATATGAAAAAGATGAGGCAAATTCACTATAACAAATAACAATGCTCTCTTGACTTTCATTAGCATTTCTGAAGGTAATTTAGAATATGGAAAAGCAGTTAAATCATAAAGTAGCTAGGTAGGGAAAATATTGATTGCCATATTAATGTCTTAAGGAAATAGCTGTATAATGGCGACTTTATGACTGCAAAACAATTTTTTTCTGGTAGTATGTTTAGAAGGTAGTAAGGAATTGAAACTCTTAGACAAATATCAGTTAATAGCAGGGTGAGTTTGAGGATGTACGATAATCTGTTTATCATGTATATCACAGATATAGATATTAGATAACTTGTTGGCTAATGGATTAAGCAGCAAGTGAAATATTATAAACATTATGATTGCTGGTGATTTGATGTAGTTCATAAATGCTTGATTTAAACTGCTGTTTTACATAAGTATACTATCATATTATCTGAATATGATAGGGATCACTGGCTGTTTTGATATAGGAATCCATAAACTTTAAAGTTAAACTTATGGACACTTACCAATAAACCCTGACCAACCAAAAGGAACTTGTCCATTATTAAAGTTAAACTTATGGACACTTACCAATAAACCCTGACCAACCAAAAGGAACTTGTCCATTATTGAAACTGGATGAAACCAGTTTTCAATTTAAGAAAATTTCCAAATATTTTACTGACTGCATGATGCATAAATGTGCCAGCTGGTTTTGGTCTGCACTGGTCACATGGGTGCCAGCAGACAGCTGGAATGAAACCTCTATATGATAAGTTATGGTTATGTCAGTTAATATTGTGCTTCCATTGTTATCTAACCAGACTGTATAATTATCATTTGGTTAAATTTTTGTAATTTGATACCAAAATCCCTTGACCTACTATTGAACTGTTCCAGAGTCAGTTACATAAAGTTTAAGCTAGCCCTTGAGGAAGGAGTTTAGGTTTCTGCCTTGTAATGCAAGGACTGTTTGTTTGAGTCCTGTAAGTGTCATGCCATTGCTACTTTAAATGTCTAAAGCTTAGCCATTGCTACTTTAAATGACTAAAGCTGAATAATACATTTAATGTTAATTAAAATGTGATCTAGCAGTCAGTCTGTTCTTAAGTCAAAGCAGGTCAAGTCAGTTACATAAAGACAGCTAGCCTTAAGAGGAAAAAGGTGTCTGCCTTCAAAATTGCATGGACTGTTGGTTTGAGTCCTGTTTGAGACATAGTTACTGCTACTTTGTATGACTCCAGCTGATGACAATTTTATATGATTGGAATTAGATTTGTTTTAGTAAGTTATAACATGGGTTAATAATAAGACATAGGACATTCAGGGAAGAGATGTTCTGACAATTCTAGCTCAGATAATTGATCCTCTATTATTTTTGAGCAATCAACATTATACATTAATTATGCAGAATAAATTACTGAGGAGTTTTATTCATTGATATGATGTGTATATGAATTGAATGATTTTAGTATGTAAATTAATTCAAGGTGTATATAAATCTATGTTGGATGTGATTTTGATGAACAAGTTTGATAAATATGTTTTAGTTCATTTTGATTTCATGCTATTTATTCTGCTCATGCATTTATCTTTTTCTTTTTTTTTTATGAAAATATTGTATCCGTCTTAACAGGATGTCATACCCTATTCATAAACTTCCTCAACAGTTTGAATTAAATTGTTCAATATTTATAGAATTTCAAGATTTTGTAAAGACAAATGTTTCACTTTAATCATGCATAAAAACTGTTAAATTTATAGATTTTTAGCTCGACTTTTCTATGAAAAGGGGAGCTATCCTACTCGCCCCGGCGTCGGCGTCGGCGTTGGCGTCACACCTTGGTTAAGTTTTTCGTACCACCCCACTTTATTTCAGAAGTATTACAAGTATGGCTTTGAAACTTACCATACTTGTTCACCATCATAACCTCCATCTACAGACAAGAGTACATAACTCTGTCAAGGTTTTTGACAGAATTATGGCCCTTTTTTGACTTAGAAAGTGTATTGAGCTTGGTTAAGTTTTTTGTACCACCTCACTTTATTTCAAAACCATTGGAGGTATTGCTTTGAAACTGACCATACTTGTTTACCATCACGACCTTCATCAACAGACAAGAGGACATAACTCTGTCAAGGTTTTTGACAGAATTATGCCCCTTTTTGACTTAGAAAATACATTGAATATGGGTAAAATCCACTTATTGCCTTAACCCTTTGAGATATTGCTTTGAAACTTTTAATGCTATTTCACATCATTACCCCCATCTGTACGCAAGAGAAGGTAACTCTGTCAAGGATTTGTTTTAAAAATTAAGGCCTTTTATCGACTTACAATCTTGGTTAAGTTTTTAGTACCAGTCCACTTTTTGACTGAACTGTTTGAGATATTAATTTGAAAGTTGGAATACTTGTTTACAATCATGATTCCCAAACATGTCCAGGAGAAGGTAATTCTGTCAAAGATTTTATTTGAATTATGGCTGCAGTGTTCAAGGGTATCACACAATTCAGTAAAATAATTCTTCACTAAATATCTTAATGCTCATGGCCATTGTTCACTTTAAAAATACAGAGATTCTTGTATTGCCTTTTACTGCAAAAACTTTTTTTATTGGCAAGCAATAAAAAAGTCGAGCGCGCTGTCTTACGGACAGCTCTTGTTGTAAAACTTGCAGTCAAACTAGAGTTTTTGACAATTGAAATTTCAAATGTACCTTACAGGACATAATTATAATTCTTTATTAATCTACCCTTTACTTTAGCTGAATTTTACACCTGTGTAATTTTAGAAAATTTCCAGGTTTTGTCTTCACAACTGTCTACAGTATATTATGTAAACTCATACTATGTCATAATTTTAGGTCATTTTTCTAGGCCAGTTATGATAACTGTAGCACAGAGCTTACTGAATTATCTCCCCTACTGGATAATTTGGATAGTTCATATATTATCGAGGCTCTCTTTTTACTATCAACTTAAATAAGCCCAAAAAATATGCAAATACACTGTGGTTTATAGAAAAGTTTTTCAGGGTTTAATAAGAATCAGAGTAAACAAACATAATTCATGTTGTAGTGACGTCAATAACTAGATAGGTTATTCACACAAAATATAGTGTCATAATTTGCTTCTTTCTTTGTTAGATTCTGTGGCCAATTTGGAACGGGAGAAAGAGCAGTTAAGTCAGCAAGTTGTAGAGCTCAAGACACAGTTACAGGGCACCCTGGTATGTATGGAGGTCTTAGACAGATCCTTGAACTTATAGATTAACTAGTGTATGTACCATCTTTAGTATTCAAATATGGCTATGTATTGATCTACTAGATCTACTTGATCAATACATGGTGTCACAGTTCCTGTATACTGCAAAGAAAGCTGTTGTATGCAATATTGTATTTTATGCCCACCCCCCATCCCTCAATGATCAATAGATATGGGGATAATGTGTTATAACCTGCTTGTTTCCGGACAAGTTTAATTTTCATCGCAATATGGTCATTCTATAAGCTGTTCAGTCAGAAAGTAGTTTGAAATATTCCTTAACCCTTTCCCACATGAGCATATTGTAAAAATGGCCGTTTTCAGTGAAAAGCCTCCTGTTACAAGTTCAAACTGCTATGAAACTATGAAAAATGCTTCAATACTAATCAAACTTGGCACAAATGTTGACTGGACCATTGCCTTTGTAAGGACATGCTAAGTCTTAAATTTCCTGTTACCATGGCAAAGGGGGGACGTCTCAAAATTGCCAAAAATCACTATTTTGCCTCGATTTTTCCATCAAAATTTATTTCAAAGTGCTGCAACTTCTCAAGGGATTGAGATAGAGTCAAAGGCTTTTCAGCGTTGGTTACACGTTACCTTATGATCGACCTGGAGTCATTTTCAGCCTCTCACAAGTCCAAAATTTTCTTGGCGATGACGTGGACTCTGCCCCCCTTCAAACCCCCCAAACAGAAGGGGGCACATCCCCCTTCTGGCAACCCCCTGATGTATCTTTTGAATGGGGGGTGGGGCCAAAAAAGTGCTCACTTTTTTAGCAACATTTCTCAAACGAAAACATGTGTTTGGGGCCCAAATAGGACATTTTATCACTATTTCAGGCCTAAAAAATGGGGGGGGGGGGGTCGAAAGTGCGTTGTTTCGCGTATATATGAGGTAAAGGGTTAATTAGTGATGAATGGTTTTTAAAAAAAGACCAGTCCATTTAAGATATTTAGCAGGGTATGGGTTATAATATAAAGTATACCTCTTAAAAGGACCTGTATTTTAACACATTGAAATGACTTCCTGGTGTGTTACATGACCTTGATATTCAGATTGAAATTTCAAAATTTGGGAAAGTGAAAAACAGCTTTGATGTTAATTAATATATTTTGTACAGACTGGTATTTGTTTTTACAGTTTGAAATTAAAGGTAGTTCAGTTAACTCAAAATTACTCTTTCTTTATGCCATTAATTTTAAAAACATTTTTTTCTTCAATAAGCTCACACTAATAATGTACTTGTTTAATTTATTAGATTGTTAAATAGATATAATATAGCTTTTCTTAATACAGTCGAAACTGTCATATGTGACTTTCCAAGGGATCTTGAGAAAAAGGTCACATATGACAGGGAGTCTCTTAATACAGTCTCATAGAAAATTAAAATTTAAATACCATCTATCTGTCTAGATATCATTGTGACTTAACATATATACTGTATAACTGTGTGAAGGAATAATACCTAACCAATTGCAAATACACATAGGTACTTAAAATATTTGATGTAAATAAAATAAGAATCCCTGTAAAGCAAATATAATAGTATGTATATCATATAAAATTTAATTTTATTTTTTGTATTAGTATAATATTGAATCATTATGGTACAAAATAATCTTGAATTTGATGCATTCAAATCCTTAAAATAAATATCATACGTTTAAAAACATATCCATATTAGTCTGGTATCAACATTTTTCCGTATTATCCATGCAGCCATAGAAAGGTAAAATAATAAAAAAAAATTCTGTCTAAAAAAATCTTCCGTTGGCACTCCATAATTTTTTTAAACACAAGTCTTAATCCAGTTTACTCAGTTCATTATGTTCATTTCACCTGTGACCTCAATTTGTTAACACACATCGATTGCATCAGACGCTACGGACACTCCAGACCCTACGTCACTTGACACCTGCATATATACATGTAATCCGAGGTGTGTAGAGTTTGTTTGAAGAGTACTGACTACTGGATTATAATTGGACTTAATTATTTTGTCTCTCTGGGTGTTAAAACAGGTATTATTTATCTGATTAACGGACAATTGAAAGGTGTGAAAGTCGTTTAAATCAGACAAAGCAATGCATAGGGACCAGATAATTAGGGTCGCTTGTCACATATGACAGGGAGTCGTTTAATTCAGACCATTTATATAGGAAAATACGTTGGGAGGACTGAAACAAGGTCGGATAAGACAGGGAGTCGTTGAAATCAGGGGGTCGCTAAGGCAGTCTAGACTGTAATTCTTTATGCACCCTTTTGATAGTTACTCTGATAGAATCCTCTGTTATATGAACTTGCATAGTTAATAGTTGCTAGTTGAATGTAATGTTGAACTATGTGTAAAATTTTATGTCTTTAATGCTTTTATGTCAGCTCATGTAATGCTATGTAACTTTTAACTTAGAGCTAGTCAAAATAATGTACAAAGGTTATATTGATTTGGTTATATTATGAATTGTGACACACTGCCAAATCATTATTTTATTTGTGGGGATCTAATTTTGTGGTTTTCCTGGATAGGTCAATCCACTAATTTAAGATCCAATGAAATTTCATTTTGTCTGCTGTAAGATTATTTTGCATAACATTAACATTTTACTTTTTGGGAAAGAAAAAAGTCCACAAATTTAAGAACCCACGAAAACGTTCTTTGTGACAAAACCAAGAAATGTCATGCTCACAAAATTAGTTGAATTCACAGTTAATCATATTATGTACCATGGAGTAGTAGATGACAAAACATCTGTAAACCTTAGCAGTGGCAGATCAGGTCAAAGCAGCTTAACATCCTGCCAATATCTGAAGTAGAAGACAGTCCTAGAATAACTGTTTAAATATTTCATTAATTATTATGGGATAAAGTGTTAAGCCAGCTCATGCTAGTGAGTATTACATACATAGAATGTTTACAGGAAAAAATTCAGCATTATATTTTTATATATAAAAAATCACTATGGTATATTTACTATATTACGGAAATTGAAACTGCTTATTTGAACAATCAGATATATATGTGGTTTCATATTAAAAAGTTTAAAGATTAACAAAAAAAAAAGAAAAAGAAATCCATAAGACATTCTGTATATGGATTCTTCACTACTATGGGCAGTCTCTATTGTTTATTCCATTAAAATTAATTTAATAAGAAAATGAAATCTTTACCCTCTTTTGTATTGAATTTCTGCCCCAGATCACAAAATTAAATCACCTGATCAGGCACAGTGAAATTTTAAATTTTGTTTTAAATTAAACAAATATGTTTGGTTTATACATAATTTTATTTTAGTTTGATTGTGTAGGAAGATATAAGACTCACTTTCAAAACTGTTCTAGAACCAACTAGTACTGAGCAACAAGTGTTAAGTTTATTGCTCAGGGAAACAATGACTTACCACTGACTGGGTTTGAACCCATGCAGTGAGTACTCATTAGATTGCTAATTCAACAATTATATTTAATAATTATATTTATGATTGTACAGAATCAAGTGAATCAGGCCAAACAAAGTATAGGTATATTGCAGAATCAGGTTCAAACACAACAGGTACTACATCAAAATTATCTCCCCTGCTCAGCTGTCGATCCAGATTGATCTCCCTTTATTTATGATTGCTTACATCGGTGTTAATTTCCATGGGTACTTTTTGTTGTGTTTTTTTTTAAAGAGAGTTATCTCCCTTCCTTCAGAGGTTAAAAATATTTTCTTACCGCCATCCCTGATGCATTTCCTTGGTTTTTTTTTTTATCTACAGTACATTAATTTTTGTGTCGCCTCTACGGAGTAGTGGCGACATATAGGGATCACTTCTCCGTGGTCCGTCTGTCCGTCCGTCACAAAACTTGTCCGGACTACTCCTCATAAACTACTGGTGCAATTTCATCCAAACTTTACAGGAATGATCAGTACCAAGTCTAGTTGTGCATATTGTCAGCATTTTCCGGTTTAATGATTTTTGTCAGAGTTATGGCCCTTTAATAATTTTTATTTTTAAAGTTTGTCCGTACTACTTCTCTTACACCACTCATGCAATTTCAATGAAACTTTACAGGATTGATCTGTAGCTCAAGTCCTTGCGCATATTGCACGGGTTTTCCGGTTGAATGATTTTTGGCCGAGTTATGGCCCTTTGATAAAAAGGTGTTTTTTTTCTGTGTGTTGCCAGATACACAAAAGCTTGTCCGGACTACTCCTCATAAACTACTGGTGCAATTTTATCCAAACTTTACAGGAATGATCAGTACCAAGTCTAGTTGTGCACTGTTTGTCTGTCTGTCACAAAATTTGTCCCAACATGAAATTGGCCATCATGAGGCGACACATGTGGTTACTGATCGCTCTTGTGTTTATTACTTATTTTTTTTGACAAGTATTATTTATAGATTGAAAACAAAGGGCTAATAAATCATACATTTTCTTCATTGATAATATTTCTCTCCCTTTAATTTGAGTTGTTTTTGTATGTACAGAATGAAGCTAACAAAGCAAAAGAGACAATTGTTACACTACAGAATGAGGTTAAAACTCAGCAGGTAGACCACGATTATTACCCCTGAAAACTCTATTTTATTCTAAGAATTCTCTCCCTTTTTATAGTCCTTTATTTCTAATACACATTGAACATTGTGTGGTTAGCATGGGTTGAAGTGAATTATTTCTCCAAAATGCAGATATTCTTTTTTTTTACAATCACTCTAAAAGCTCTGCCTTTGCTTAATACAGTTAGTAGTTAAAAGAAAGCTAGAAATCAAATTGTCTTTTAATAATTTTAACCAGATTATTATTTGCACTTTGTTATAGTAAAATCTCTGAATTTATAATTATAATTGATTGTTCCAAAATTAAGAGCATTGGGGCTGGGCAGGTCTGTTACACTAAGTCTGCACAGTAAAGGTAAAAAAAAATTAATTTCATTGTTCTTTCTGTATAAACTTAAGAGAATTGATCAATCATTTAACATCTTGAAGTTTAACAGATTAAGTAACATCTCAATACACTTATAAATAATGCAGTGGCAGAACTGTGCTCAGGTGAATTTAAAGTGGCTGGCTAGTTAAAATACCACAAACCACCTAAGGAGCAAATCGCAAATGATATATACATATAGACATCATATACCACATACACATTACAGGGGGCATAGTACAGTAATTGGGCCATAGTACATCCTTGGGGAATAGTACAATAATGGGAACATATTACATTATTTGGAGTGTGATGCATTATTGGGAGTATACTACAGTAATGGGGGCATAGTCATAGTACAGTAATGGGGGCATAGTCATAGTACAGTAATGGGGGCATAGTCATAGTACAGTTATGGGGGCATAGTCATAGTACAGTAATGGGGGCATAGTCATAGTACAGTAATGGGGCATGGTCATAGTACAGTTATGGGGGCATAGTCATAGTACAGTAATGGGGACATAGTCATAGTACAGTTATGGGGACATAGTCATAGTACAGTTATGGGGACATAGTCATAGTACAGTAATGGGGGCATAGTCATAGTACAGTAATGGGGGCATAGTCATAGTACAGTAATGGGGGCATAGTCATAGTACAGTAATGGGGGCATAGTCATAGTACAGTAATGGGGCATAGTCATAGTACAGTAATGGGGGCATAGTCATAGTACAGTAATGGGGGCATAGTCATAGTACAGTAATGGGGGCATAGTCATAGTACAGTAATGGGGCATAGTCATAGTACAGTAATGGGGACATAGTCATAGTACAGTAATGGGGGCATGGTCATAGTACAGTAATGGGGGCATGGTCATAGTACAGTAATGGGGGCATGGTCATAGTACAGTAATGGGGGCATGGTCATAGTACAGTAATGGGGGCATAGTCATAGTACAGTTATGGGGACATAGTCATAGTACAGTTATGGGGACATAGTCATAGTACAGTAATGGGGGCATAGTCATAGTACAGTAATGGGGGCATAGTCATAGTACAGTAATGGGGGCATAGTCATAGTACAGTTATGGGGCATAGTCATAGTACAGTTATGGGGACATAGTCATAGTACAGTATTGGGGGCATAGTCATAGTACAGTAATGGGGCATAGTCATAGTACAGTTATGGGGACATAGTCATAGTACAGTTATGGGGACATAGTCATAGTACAGTTATGGGACATAGTCATAGTACAGTTATGGGGACATAGTCATAGTACAGTAATGGGGGCATAGTCATAGTACAGTAATGGGGACATAGTCATAGTACAGTTATGGGGACATAGTCATAGTACAGTTATGGGGACATAGTCATAGTACAGTTATGGGGACATAGAGTAATGGGGACATAGTCATAGTACAGTAATGGGGGCATAGTCATAGTACAGTAATGGGGCATAGTCATAGTACAGTAATGGGGGCATAGTCATAGTACAGTAATGGGGGCATAGTCATAGTACAGTAATGGGGACATAGTCATAGTACAGTAATGGGGGCATAGTCATAGTACAGTTTATGGGGACATAGTCATAGTACAGTAATGGGGACATAGTCATAGTACAGTAATGGGGGCATAGTCATAGTACAGTAATGGGGACATAGTCATAGTACAGTAATGGGGGCATAGTCATAGTACAGTTATGGGGGCATAGTCATAGTACAGTTATGGGACATAGTCATAGTACAGTAATGGGGACATAGTCATAGTACAGTAATGGGGGCATAGTCATAGTACAGTTATGGGGACATAGTCATAGTACAGTAATGGGGGCATAGTCATAGTACAGTAATGGGGACATAGTCATAGTACAGTTATGGGGACATAGTTATAGTACAGTATGGGGGCATAGTCATAGTACAGTTATGGGGACATAGTCATAGTACAGTAATGGGGACATAGTCATAGTACAGTAATGGGGGCATAGTCATAGTACAGTATTGGGGACATAGTTATAGTACAGTAATGGGGGCATAGTCATAGTACAGTAATGGGAGCATAGTGCAGTAATTATGGCATACTACAGTAATGCTGGCAAAGAACAGTAATGGGGCATACTACAGTCATTAGGCATAGTACAATATACATTGAGATTAAGTACACTAACCAACCTTTCATATAATCTGATTTTGTATGTGAACTTTACCTGGCATATATTCAATATTTTATTTTATACAAAAATTTCATGTTTTCACCATTCATTTTTTCCAGTACAGTATTTTTGTTTAAACTTGTTCATTGTTATGCTGTGTGAAGACGGATACTCATTCTTACCTATTGTTGTTATCTATATAGCTGTAAATTTATCAATTTATAAACTTATTGCTTCTTGTTTTTAATGTCTAACTATTTCTTCTCTACCAGGGATCCAAAACCGAGGTGACAAAAACAGTACACATTCTTATATATAATGCACATTTCCTCTGTCTTAGAGTTTTCCTTCTTAATATTCTTTCCTCTAGGTTTGATTGTATATTAAGGCCAATAGAAAATAATTTCATGGTAATTGTTGATAAATGCTTTAACATAGTGATATCTGTGTATTTTTTAAAGACTAATTGATCATACAGGTCATTTGAGTAAGAATTTTCAGATATATGAAGAACAATCAGTTTAACAGTCTATCAGGAAAGTTTAAGAAGAAATGTCTTGGGTTTTAAAAGATGACTATGAAAATTATTATTCAGTTTCACCAATAACCTGCTGGAATGAAGAGTGATTAGCTTTTGCCACCAGCATAAAATTGAGGGAAATAAGAATCTCTAAAGAAAGCCCAACACAGCAAAATTGAAAATGTTGATTTTTGATCAAACCAGTTCATGGACGGTACTGGTAAGTGCAAATTACCGTCCACGCCCCCCTAGCACAGGCTTAAGCAGTATTCAACATTTAACATGAACTGGTAAAATTTGGAATTTTGAAACATCCGCAGATGTGTTCATTATAATGGCGGTTATCATGGAACCTTCAGTGTGACACGTTATGGTGCCATTCCATAAAAAGTGGCATATGGTCCCCAAGTGAAAAAATGTGTGTGCCCTGAACGAGAAAACAATGGGAGAAAACAATAAAGCCAAGCCAGCGCATATGTCTGTGCAGTCTGACCAAGCACTATGTTTGGGTAGCTCAATTTTTTCAATTTCAATATTGAAATCTCTTAAAGTTCTAATCTGCTGTATCAAATTAAAAAAAGGGCAAATACTTCACTCAAATTCAGCAGGTTTTGGCGGAATTATTTTTTTTTAATTAATTTTATTTTTTTGTGAAATTTTTTGAAACCCAAGACAGTTTACACAAAATTATTTTCTAAATTTAAATTTGGAACGTTAATTTGAGGAATTATTTCTTTTGGCCTTATAATGTATGCAGTGTATTTTTTGAGGAGAACAAAATGCACGTTTATTGTTCATTATTCAAGCATGCTCTCTCTACTTGGCTCAAATATATGTATATATGTTATAATATAATGTTTAATTTCTGCTCAAGAATATGTGATGAAGGAGACAGCAGTGCTAGAAAGCAAATTTTTCAGCCTCAAATTTAGGAAGTTTAACTTGAGAAATGCAGATTCAAATAACTTGTAATACTTTTAAGCAGAATTTCCTGCAGAAATTTTATTTTCCAGTATTTTTCACAAGAAAGAATAATTATTAAAATGCAAAATAAGATTGTAATGTTGTTATAAGATTGTCAGTGAAGTATATTTCTTATTATGTTAACATGGTTTTGATTAGTAAGCAATTGAAGCTCAGAATGTAAAACAAGTTTTGATTGGTTTAAATTGTTTATGTTATGTAATATTGCATTTATGAACTTTTGATTTGTTTGTAATGCTAAATACATGTACTAGTATATTACTAAACTTTTGATAGGCACAAAGGATCCAGAAATATCATTCAAATTTTTATTTTTTGGTTCAAAAAAGAATGAAACATAATTGTTAAACACTTTTTGATTGGTGGAAGAATGAATCTTTGAATATTAAACAAATTTTGATTGGTTTATTTACTGTAGAGCCAACTTCAGACAGATCGACTTACTATTCAGAGAAATCAGGGTCTCCTTAACTATGCCCAGGTGTGATAGATTAACTTTGCCTTTCATCCATTCTAACCTGGTTGCTTGGTTACTATTGCTATGTAGATAGTCATATCCCATATTGCTTTGTGTACAGAAAGCCACATACATATCTAAGACATGCACATTGCTTAACAAATTGATGTTTTGTTACATTGCTGGATATTTTGCTGAATATACATGGGAAAGAAAGAAAGAAATTTAATATAGATTATTAAACAAAATAAGTATATATTAACATTGGAGAGAAGTTGTTGCTACTAAAGAAAAGTGTACCTATTGACTATTGTGTGTTATATGTGGGGATTGCAGATGTATCACTGTCAGTTAGATATTTAACATATCACCCTGATAAAAGTGATTATAATAACAGTTACATTAATGATAAAAACATTGAAATCATTTAAATGATATTAACAAAAAAAATATACTTTGGTCAAATGACAATGATTTAGGTCTATGACTTCATTATGTGTCTGTGGTTCTACTCAGCTAACCATTTATGCCTAAAATACTGTATGATACCACCTCACTGAGTAAATCTGTAAATACACCATCCAACATTTACAGTGTTGGTGTCACTCAAAGAAAAATCCAACAAAACAAAGAAATCAAACCTTTACCTATAATAATAATAATAAATATAATGCTATTTGTTAAATGAGACCATATGGCTGCAAAGACTATTGTTTGTGAACCACATATGGTCACATTATTGACAGCTTTAGCTGTATATATTATAATTATGATTGTTATAACTTTGAGAAAGAGAGTGTTATTAAATACCTCAACCTTCACATGTGCACTTACGACTGCATCTACCCCCCTCTCACCTCCAAGCAACCCACCTGTAATATAAAAATATTTGAGATAGCCTTACTGGTGTTTTCACTGATTGAATGTTAGGTTTTAGTAATTGCCAGTATTCTTTCTGCAGGTTATCTTTTATGATTTTTAATTAGTTAACTGCAAATGATTTTGTTAATTTTATATAAATAAAAAGGGAGTGATGGTTGGTTTACATATGTTTCATATACAAATCTGGAAAATGGCTGATCCCTAGAAGCACTGTTGATTTACACATATAGGAGATGTTGTCCTCTGCAAAACTTACAAGTTGCCATAATGACCTTCACAGTGTTGGTATGATTTTAAGAATCCAACAAAAGTTGATAAATTTATGAAGTTCATATTGAAATTCAGGAAAGGTTTATAGAGGGGATGTGTCCATGTTGAAATTAGGAAAGGTTTATAGAGGGGTTGTGTCCATGTTGAAATTCAGGAAATGGTTTATAGAGGGGCTGTGTCCATGTTGAAATTCAATGAAAGGTTTAAGGAGGGGCTGTGTCCATGTTGAAATTCAGGAAAGGGTTTATAGAGGGGCTGTGTCCATGTTGAAATTCAGGAAAGGTTTATAGAGGGGCTGTGTTCATGTTGAAATTCAGTGAAAGGTTTTAGGAGGGGCTGTGTCCATGTTGAAATTCAGGAAAGGTTTATAGAGGGGCTGTGTCAATGTTGAAATTCAGGAAAAAGTTTATAGAAGGGTTGTGTCCGTGTTGAAATTCAATGAAAGGTTTAATGAGGGGCTGTGTCCATGTTGAAATTCAGGAAAAGGTTTATGGAGGGGCTGTGTCCATGTTGAAATTCAGGAAAGGTTTATAGAGGGGCTGTGTCCATGTTGAAATTCAATGAAAGGTTTAGGGAGGGGCTGTGTCCATGTTTAAATTCAGGAAAAGGTTTATTGAGGGGCTGTGCCCATGTAGAAATGCAGGAAAAGGTTTATTGAGTGGCTGTGCCGACGTTGAAATGCAGGAAAATGTTTATAGAGGGGTTGTGTCCATGTTGAAATTCAGGAAAGGGTTTATAGAGGGGCTGTGCCCATGTTGAAATTCAGGAAAGGTTTATAGAGGGGCTGTGCCCATGTTGAAATTCAGGAAAAGGTTTATAAAGGGGCTGTGTGCATGTTGAAATGTAGGAAAGAGTTTATAATGGGGCTGTGTCAAGCAGGAGAAATATTAGCCTATCTTTATTGCAGAGTCAATTTAAGTGCAATCATAAATAGGGATACCTAAAGACTGGAGAAATTTTGGAGAATGCTTTGAAAATGCTCTTTAAGCTGTCATTTGTATTTAATGCAATCATAAAGTAAATGCTTAGAGTGGCCATTTGGTCAGTTTGAATTTATAATGCATATAGATGTTTAAGGATATTGTGGCAGTACTTAGAATGTTTCTAAAATTCATGTGTTGTTGTTAGGTCAGAGCAGACATAGTGATTATGCTCTCAGATATTTATAATATACTGAGAGCAGGTGCTGAATATGTTTGCAAAAAATGCATGGCTTTCATGTGAGGTTATTGTGAGGGACATAGGTTACACTTATTATCATATAGTTGACTTATTAATTAGTTAATAAGTTAGTGAGTAAATATTGTATTGAGCATGGAAATAAGAAGGGAAGTGGAAATTAACAAGTGAAGGAAACTTCAGCACTGCTAGAAAGGTGACTGATTATTTGTAATGGATATATATAAGTGATAGGTTTTTAATCATTGTTAACATTCAATGTTGTTTTCCATGTTGATACATGAATTTTTATAGTTGAAATATAAGTACTCATTTTTTTTTCAAAGAGTTTTTTTTTTATAAATATTTATGAAAATTTGTTAGGTGCGTATAGACATTGTGTTTTACCTTATTATCAAAGTCAAGAAATACTTGTTTTTATGAGCTCTTTGAATTCTGAAAGTATTGAAGGAATAAAAAGAATCATGTCTTATTGAGATATTTTGCATATTCACTCAAGACAAGTACACATTGAACAGTTATAATCAGTAGAATAATTATTATGTTTGATTTATTACAGAATCTTGTTCAGCAAGCTCAAGCAAAACAACAACAGATTGAGCAACAATACCAACAGTTACAACAACAACAGCAGCAGCAACAACAACAACAACAACAGAATATTGGGGGCCAACAAGGGGCAAACTTACAGGGAGTTGGGCAGCAACAACAGGGAATGAATTTACAAGGTGGAAATATGCAAGCTGGAGGTTAAAATCTTAACGGTTTTCATCATGAAAATTGGGTAGAAGTAAATACATGTATAGTGTATGACATGTTACACACACTGCTATAGCTATGATTGCCAATCTACATCTCCCACCTTGGGTTAACTTTTGTTAACTTAAGTTTAAAACATAAATTTTCTTTGAAGAAAAAAATCTGAATGAATCCTAAGCATGCTAGTTATTCTAGGCTTTCATATAAAATGCAAGGAAATTATCACTTTTTATCAAAAATATATATGAATTTGATAATTGAGGCAAACATTTATTTTACAGGTGCTGGGTTCAATCAGAATAATCAACAGCAGCAACCACAGGGTGTGTTCATGGGACAAGGTTTGAACCATGGTCAAGGAGGTGTACATGGAATCCAGCAAAATATTTTACCAAACAATAACAACAATAATGTACTAGGCAACCTTATACATGGGGGAGCAGGTGGACTTGTAAGTGTTATTTACATTTCAATTATTAATCACATTAGATATATCATGATCAAGATACATATAAGGTTTGTGAGTATTATACCAAGATACATTCAGAATTAACATGTATAATTCAACTTCAATATTAGCTTACCTTGTTTTTGACACAGTGACCTACTTTAGAACTTTGATATCAGCTGACCTAGATGTGTTGATGAAGTGTCTTTTAATATACAGCTATGAAATTTGGACTTTGTGCACAATTTTAGATGTAATATTGAACTTAATATCGGATGACCAAGATAATTTGAGGAATGACCTATTCTTGTTCTTTGATGTACAGCTATGACATTTGGATCATGTGTATAATTTTAGATGTAAAATTGATCATTGAACATTATGGGAATGATTCATACTTTTGTGTATTGAAATTAAGATAAAAAGTTAAAGATTTTTCATTAAACCTTTTATTTGCTTGCCTTTTAGAAAAAATAAAAAAAAGCATTGCCCCGCCTGACTGTGGCTCTTGTTTAGTTTTGGAAAAAGATCAATAATTATTTGTTAAGTATACTGTATATATTTTATCATCTACTTTATTTTTTGTAGAATCCTAATATAATAGGTCAGCAGGCTGGAAATGCTGCCAAAATGGGAGATAACCCTGAGGTAATATTTACATGTCTTAAACTAAACAAGTTTACCCATACCTATGTTATAAACTGTTCCTGTTTTTATCCCCCCCCCCAAAAGGCGAAGGGGATATTAGAAATGGTCTTCATCCATACATCTGTGCAGATGTTCCAATTTTGTCTGGAGCACACATCAAAAAATTGCTTGAGTGAACTTTATACTCTGGCAGAGCACATTGGGAGGAAGTGCTGTGTTCAAGAACAATAACTACCTTTGATTACCGATAAGTGGCGGATGACATTAATATAAAATACCCAATGACAGGGTTGAAACAGTTAAAAATGTTGACCATTAACTACAGTTAATTTCATCACTGCCCATGCACAGGATTTTAAGCGGTTCAGTTAAACTGTTGTAAATAAGGAATTAGTATTCATAGAAGGCATTAGGTAATAACATGAACTATTGTTTATTACTTCAGAATTTTAATATAGCCGATGATATAATGAAAAGTTTACAAGACAAACATAAACCTGTGGATGCTGATTTACTGGAACAGCAGCAGAAACAACATCAGATTATCCCCCCTGGAGGCGGAGCTGGTGATCATGATAATTCTAATATGCGTCATGGTGACATGGATCAAGGTGATCTAGGTCATCAGAAGCATGGACAGTCTATGCTGGGACAGGTACCAGATCTATTTATTGTGGTCTTTTAAAAATAAATATATATATATAAATATATAGACCCTTTTATTTAAGACCGTATTCAAGTTGATGTCATTGGGGGATATGGTGGACAATGCCGATACAAGAGGGATATAAAGATCTTTATCCTTTCTCTTTTTAATAAGATTGGCAGATTGAAATTGCCAAAATTTTATGTAATTGAATAAGATATTACATAAAAAGGATGGTGAAATGAATAAATATGTTTACTATTTAATATGGTTAACAATTTGTTTTTATTGTAGACCATATTCCTGGGTAACTGATCATGATTACCATTTTCGTTAGATTCTTAATAATGAAAATTTTACCAGGCAGTTAAATCGTACTAACTTGCTAAAACCAGAGATACAGATAATGTATCTATGTCTCTGCTAATATACAATACCCAAAAGATATTTTGAGTTTCAAAAATGTAAGGATTCTGTAGTTTCGAAAAACGGCTGCGTAATAATTAATTGCAAGATACTGGTTTATTAAAAATCCTTTTGATTTAAGCATTACTAAGACAAAGAAAAGAAAACTATGAATCTATGTAATTTCAAAAAAAAAAAAAATGTAAAGGCATAAAAAGTAAAAATTCTTTTGAATGTACATGACTGTATAATAATTGTGTCGGCAAAAAACGCACTCTCAAAAAATCGTACATCACACCAATATATTTAAGCTGGTTAAGTAATATTTTCAACTTGATACTTTTTAGCTCGACTATTCGATAAGAATAAGTAGAGCTATTGCAGTCACCCGAGCGTCGGTGTCAGTGTCGGCGTCTGCGTCGGCGTAACCACTTATGTTAAAGTTTTTAGCTCGACTATTCGATAAGAATAAGTAGAGCTATTGTAGTCACCCGAGCGTCGGCGTCAGCGTCTGCGTCGGCGTAACCACTTATGTTAAAGTTTTTGTAATAGTTCAAATATTTTCAAAGTCCATTGACATATGGCTTTTAAACTTTGCACACTTGTTCACCATCATGACCCCAACCTGTAGACAGGAGGAGGTAACTCTGTCAAGCATTTTGACAGAATTATGCCCCTTTTTCGACTTAGAATTTACGTTAAAGTTTTTGTAATAGTTCAAATATTTTCAAAGTCCATTGACATATGGCTTTGAAACTTTGCACACTTGTTCATCATCATAACCCCAACCTGTAGACAGGAGGAGGTAACTCTACCAAGCATTTTGACAAAATCATGCCCCTTTTTCGACTTAGAATTTACGTTAAAGTTTTTGTAATAGTTCAAATATTTTCAAAGTCCATTGACATATGGCTTTGAAACTTTGCACACTTGTTCACCATCATGACCCCAACCTGTAAACAGGAGGAGGTAACTGTATCAAGCATTTTTTTTTACTATCAAGCACTAAGAATAGTCGAGCGTTGCTGTCCTACCGACAGCTCTTGTTGTTATAGTTAAAATATTTTCCAAGTCCATTGTTATATGGCTTTGAAACTTTGCACACTTGTTCACCATCATGACCCCAACCTGTAGACAGGAGGAGGTAACTCTATCAAGCATTTGGACAGAATTATTCCCCTTTTTCGACTTAGAATTTATGTTAAAGTTTTTGTAATACCTCAAATATTTTCAAAGTTCATTGACATATGGATTTGAAACTTTGCACACTTGTTCACCATCATTACCCCAACCTGTAAACAGGAGGAGGTAACTGTATCAAGCATTTTTTTTTACTATCCAGCACTAAGAATAGTCCAGCGTTGCTGTCCTACCGACAGCTCTTGTTAATTCATACTCTGCTTATCAAATATTTAAAAAAATCACACAAAAAACAAAAACAAGTTGTGAAACACATTGCCAGAAATTCATTATTAATTTAATTATAATTTTACGTATTTTTGACTGTGAAAGTTGGTAGGACTCTGGACCGAGTATCAAATCAGTAAGGCATGACCAATAAAGTCCCTAGGATGATCCATAACAAAATTCAGACCATAAATATTTTGACAACTGCTTGTATATACAACATATGTTAATTAATATGTTACGGCCCAGTGGCGCTTATATATACACATCTGTTTATCTATGAAATAAGTTACTGGGAAAAGGTTTTAAAGAATAGATTTTTAATATCAAAATTATCTTATTATCGTCTGTTGCGAATCTAAAATTATAAAAGTCAATGCCACATGGTTTTCGTTCTTTCCGGAATATTTATAAAATTATATTCTTCACTGGTTCTCTGAAATATTTTTTATACGGCTTAATGAAAAAGAATCAGTAAGTATTGCAGAATGCATTCTGTTATTGTTCTATTAAAGCTTGAAAAACAATCATTAAAAGACATTGGCAATCTTATTTTCAGGTTTGTCACAAATACGCCGGAATTTTCTAAATGACAGAAAATAACACAGAAAACTAGAAAATGGCCATTTAAATTTATAATAGGCAATTTCAGTGTGTATGGGTGTTTATAAAATATTAAAATTTGATTTAGTTACTAGCTTTTTATCCTGGCATTTGAGAAAATCTAGATCTAATAAATATATTCACTTTGAAATTTCGCTGTTTCACTCCGTAGCGAAAAGGATTTATAAATCCGTGGTAACGAAAATTAATCTCAATCTTTGTTTTTGTATTTTTTCTATTGTCTTGATATTGAATTTATGTATGTATGCGTAAATTTTTACTTGTTATAATCATAATTGAACGATCAGTATTTACGCATTTAACTTTTCAATATGCTAACTTTCTATGCGGCATGCATAGTTTTATCGAGTGAGACTAATAAAAGGATTGGAGCACCACACTAAATACCGTATTCCGGTATATACCGGGCAAGGCGATTGAATCATAAAATGCTAAAAATAAAATGCAAGAGCCTTTTCACCCAACGGAATGAACTTTAATAGGTCTAATTCATCTTTTCACACCGCTTTATATATGATAATGACTGAAAAATGTAAAAATCGACGAAAAAACGGTATTTGTCTATTTTGTGATCATGATTTCTGCAAGCGTCCAGAGGTACTGCTCCAATCCTGTATTGAGTTAAATCCAGTTTTATCCCCCATTTACGTCACATCCACGTAAGGGAAGTAACTCTTCCCTGACTGTTATCGCTTAAATGAAAGGGTCTATATAATTATATGTACTAGCTTACAATTTCCTAAGCAAATTTTATTTTGGTTAGTATATTGTTCTGTGTTTGTGTATCACTGGTTTAAAACTTGACTATGTGAGAAATAGTGTACTTACATGGTGTTTGCAACACTCTTTGGTAAATTTTTGTCTGCCTGTTTGTATCTTCACAACTGCTGAAGAGAATAGGTTGAAACTTCACACACTTGTTCACTTTGATTATGTAACATGCAAGACACGTGTCCTATAACATGAGTTACCTTTTTACAGAGTTATGTGCCTTTTCTTTCTGTCAAGCACTGAGAATCATAGTCAAGTGCTTAAGCCCTGAGGTGCTCCTCCTTCTGGCTAAGGGGTTGCTTTTAAGGGTTGAGCCACCCTTTATCCCTGCATGACCGCAAGAGGCGGCTAAATGGGATCAAATTACTGGAGTCTATGCATCTCTTAGCTCCAGCAGGTGGGCTGGTTTGACCTAAGTCATTAAGCAAATATTAACATTTGAGGTTAACAAAATCATCTTCCCTGTCTTGGCACCATATGACTTAAATTGAGTTATTGTGCCCTAAAACCAAACAAAACAAATGCTGAAAAACTGAGATAATCAAGTACTCTACCTTACAGACTGCTTTTGTTCCGTGTAATAATGATTTGTAAAACCTGCTTTTTATTCTTATTCAATAAGGATGGTCATGGTATTCAGCAAGAACAGCATCAGATAGGAAGACCTAACTTAGATCATGAGCCTATAGATAATCACCTGGGCAGCAAGGATATTGATACTAAAGTTCATGGGGGTGATGGTAACCATGACAATAGAATAGAAAACCAGGGGCCAGTTAATTTACAGGTGAGTAAAATGTCCGAAAATTTAAAGATTTTATTTTGTTCTCTTAAAGGAGCTCCACTGAGGTCAAAAAAGCCTATAAAAATAGAATTGTAAAAGTTTTATATTAGTCAAAGGAAGCAATTAAAGAGGAAAAATCTGAAAAGAATAATGGAAAAAAGTGATCAGAATTTAATTGAAAAGTGATTTTCTGTGCAATTCTTTAATATTTCAAGACCGATCAAGTCAAAAAGACTCACTGGAGTTCCTTTGATAATACAGTGATGTAATATTAAATGGAAATAGATGGAGGTAATATCTTTCATATACTGCACAGGTCCTAAGTAAAATACAGGATATTATAAGTTTCTTTTAAAAAACAGAAAGTTCAGAGCTTTTGTCTTTAACTGTCTACAAGTACAAGTGTTATATCAGAATCAGTTTTATCTTCCCATTATCTAAAAGGGACTCCACTGAGGTTTTTTTGACATGATCGGACTGGAAATATTTTATAAAGATTAATAATCCATTTGATAAAGGTCTAGATCAATAACTTATGTGCAAAATTTCAGATCAGTTGCCCACTTCGTTTTTCCAGAATAATTATTCTTAATGTGCAAAATTATCAAAAATTGAAAAGCATTACAATGCTTTTCATTCAAAATTAGGCTAAAATAGCACAAACATACGATTTTCAAATTATTCTGATATATTTTTCTTAAATATCTTATGCATATCTGCATAAGTGCCCCCCCCCCCCCCCCCCCAGCTGATCTATGTATGAAATTTAAATTTTATGTTTTATGGCTTTTTGACCTCATTGGAGTTCCTATAAGCTTTTTTATTTGTGATGTTTAATTTAGAGGATGAAACAATAATACATAAGACCTCACGGTACCCATATTTTTACCTCTAAATTTTTGGCCATTCAGCATAGCATTTAAATCTAGTATATATTGATTTCATTGGATTTATGTTCCAGAAGAAATGCAACAAATCATATATTAAGGTTATCCCTTTAGTGGTAAATTTGATAAATTGTCAAATATAAGTGACAAAATGACTAATGGCAGCAGAATCTACTGATCAAGATTCGCACATTAATGCTGTCTTACCATGGTCTACATAGTTCTCCATTCAGTTGGTACTTATTTTGAAAATTTGCCCTTTTAATTTTGAATGGGGTTAATAGATGAACTGGTCTATTAAGATATTTATTGTGGTAAGGGTGGTAAGGGTTTATCAATAATAATTCAAAGAAAAAGAATGGTGATGAAATGTTATATATTATTACAGGTACAGGAACCAAACTTACATGGTGATTCAGATAAAAACAAGTTATTAAAGGATGATGAGTTACGTTTCCGGCCTCATATACCTATACCTGACAATCAGATACAACCAGTCGTCCCTGTAGATGACAGTCATAGACAAGAACAGCTGGACATTCCAATAGGAAAAGGCAACAATCAGGTTAATAAATAATAATTGGACTTGAGATTTTAGTTTTGATGAAAAAAAAAATCTTTAAAAGGGAAATCCCTGGAGAGCGATTTATCCAGATTTTGATTTATTGATTCTGTTATATGTTATATGAAATATGCAACATCTCCTAGTCCCTAAAGCAACATGCGTCCACTCTATCAAATCCCCCATCCCATCTAGCAACATCCCTCACACCCTCTAGCATCATCTGCCTTGCCCTTTTACAACATTACTCGCCCTCTAGCAACATTGCAGCAAATCTAATCAAGGAAATTATTAGCTTATAAAGAAATACATAAATGACTTGTTTATTGTTACATATGGTTAAGAACATATCATTAGCATTGCTATGTTGTATTGATGTCAAATGACATTCCAGCCACTGCTGTACAATTGAATGCTGCCAGGATCTGTTAATAATGGCGGCGTGACTGAGTGCTTAACGCTTCTGACTAGTTAAATATAGGATTGCTGGCCACATGTGTCCAAACCCCATCAGGGGCAAGCCGTTGTGTCTGTGAGCTAGAAACATTACTCTCCTTGTTTAGTACTGGTTGGTTCCAGGAATGGATTTGACAGTGTTTCAATAAGCTTATAGTTTCCAACACATTCAAACTAAGATATAATAGTTTAAACTAAATAATGATAACATTTGTAGAAACCAGCCATTTTATCATATGGAAGTTTCATGGAGGAGCACCTGAGATAGTCCTCTGACAGTAAAACTGAAATTTTACCATATGACTATTACATAATAGTGGTGTCACTGAAAAAAAAAATACTTTGGAGTATTGAACAAACATAACTGAATCTTTAGCAAATTATATATATTTTCATAATAATAAGTACATTATATCAGATGTAATATTCTGTTTTGATTTGATAATATCAATGTATGTTTTCTACATTTTATCATCTGTATAGGAAGATAACAGGAACGAGGGTAGACTAGGTGCTGGAGGAATGGCTGACGAGGATAATGATGATGGTATGTAACTATATCATGTTAATAACAAACTAGTAGTTAAGAGGCTTGTTGCCTATTGTCTGTTGCTTTAGGACTATTCATTTTTCTATGCAACATATTTTTTCTATGATACACTGTATTGGATTGATATGAAATGCCATTTTGTCATCCACTGCTGTTTGGAGTGATTTAAAGAAAAGAAATTAGAAGTTACTTTTGAGAAACGACTGGTCAGTAGTGGTACAGAATTAAATAGGAGTGTCTGTGACTTAGTGGTAAAGGTCTTTGACTTGAGAAACTTGACCCTCAACCCTTGGAATCCCGCCAAGTGAGGAAACTGTCCAGCTAGCTTTCAGGTGTATGAAATAATGCACTGAGGAGACCCTGAGGTCTTAGTCATTAATAAGCTGTCAAGTTGCCATATGACCTTTTCAGTGTAGATGCGACTTAAACCCAACTCTAAAAATAATTAAAAAAGGAACATTGCTGATATTGCCCACAATACTGTAAAATATGCAGTAATCATTTAAAAGAAAACGAGCAAATGTAACTTCATTTGATTTAATTGTGATAAATATTTGAAATTGAATTTTATAAAGTTTCATTTTAACCCTTAACCTGCTGGAACTGATGAGGCAAGCCAGCATATCCGTCCAGTCTGACTAGGCTATATACTGTTGACTGACTAACTTTTAATGTCCATCTTGATATCCCCAAAATTAAAAAATGGACAGTTCCATAAATGGAAGCTGAACCATTCCACTGAAGCAATTCAGCAGGATAAGGGGTAAAACATTAAATTAATTAGTTGAACTATATGTCATGTTAGATTTGTTGTAAGTTTTGGTTTGTGTGTATCAGTAAAATATATATTTATACTTGCAAGTGTGATCTTTTAAATAGAATGGGAAATATATGTATGATATATATTCACTAAAGTTTGATGTCATAACTTTATTAATGACAAACCATTTAGTAAATTGTTTGCTTTAATGTAGTTTAAAGTCCAACATGTGACTGATTCTCTCTATCTGTCATGGCTCAATTCCATTCAGTCATTCAGGACATTGTATTTTTTATACAAATAATTTTACATAAATTATTATAATTTAAAGGAACTCCACTGAAGTTCAAAAGCTTCAAAAAATAAGAAGTGTAATTCCTTATATAGATCAGCTGGGGCACTTAAAACTGCAAGAAATATACTCAAAAATAAATTGAACGTCATATTTTTGTGCTATTCTTAGCCAGATTGGAGTGAAAAGTGTTGCAACCCTTTTCAAATTTTGGTCTATGTTCATGTTTGGTCATTTTTCACCATCACAATAATTATTTCAGAAAAAACTGAGTGAGCGATTGATCTGAAATTTTGTTCACAAGCTATTGGTTACATCAAATGGAACATGAATCTTGAAAAATAACTTCCACCCTTGTCACATCAAAGAAACTTAGTGGAGTCCCTTTAAGATTTTTGTATTATTCATACAAATCATATTTCATAAATTGTAACGATTTAAGATTGTATTATTTATACAAATAATATTACATAAACTATATCGATTTAAGGTATCTTAGATACTGCTTTGATTTTTAGTGTATTTAAAATCCAAATAAAATATTCTTCTAACAGGAATTAATACCGAAACGATCCAAGAAAAATAGGGTATAAAATTGTAGTTGAACGGTGTACAATGTAAAAAGTAATGGAATTTTAATGACAAATGATAAAAACTGAAAGTTTACAGTTACATGATTTGTTTCAGGATTTTATAGGAATTAATAACAATCAGGACTAATTATATGGTAACTTTATAACTCAATAATTGGCTTAGATGATGCATGCATGACATATATATACGTAAGAATGTCAATGTTCTAAAATACATATATACAGGTCAATGAGAATAACATATACATAGGATAAAAGGTGTGTTTAAACCAGAAATTCAATAAAGTATTGGTGCCTGTAAAAATGGTTAAGTTGATGGTATGTTAGAAAAAAAGACATATGATACCATATATTTCCAATTTTGTTTTTAATACTTAGCTGTTGGCACATGAATGTTGATGTCCAAAATAGCTATATACATGTAGTACATGAGTGAAAGGTCCACTGTTTCAGAACTTACGAAGTTAAGTCTAAATGCATGATTAAAGACAGTATGTCTAAACGTGATACCCTACTCAGAGCTTATTTAGATGGTTTCTAAGTTTAGTGGCCCCTAGGATATTCTGCAAGCAAGTTGAATGTGCATTGACTGTTGTTAAGCAAGTGCTTGTTTCCGTGTATATGAAAAAAGACTATGGTTTGGAAAGTCAATAGCTGTAAAAGTGAAATGTTTGGGGCTGTAAGTGCCAATGAAAACAGACAAGAAGACTTTAGTTACTGTGGGGCATCTTAGTTACTGACGGGCATCTTCTAATCAAAGATATCTGGGGCTAAAATGGAATCGGTCTTTTAAAGAATGTAATGTAGAGATAATAGAAGTAATATTTTCAGAGAAAGCAGTTTTAACATGGTAACAAAACTAGGTTGATAATATTATGTTCTTCCAAACTGGCACTAAACCAAAATCACCCTGTTTACTGTTGTTTATGCAAAGATAAGGGTTAAAGGTCAACTAACAACTGTTTTATTGATTCCTTGATAATAACATGTGCCACATATTGATGATTTTAGCATGATATGTATGTAAACATGATACTGTGATGAAAAATATTTAAATTTGTTCTGTTCTGTTTATGATCAGTATGTGTGTTTATAAAATTGTACTGTGTGTTCTCTGTTCACTTTAATGTACTGGTACCATATGTTTTCTTTACATGCATGTACTATGTGTTCTCTTCACATGAATGTACTATGTGTTCTCTTCACATGAATGTACTACATGTGTTTGTTCATATGAATGTACTATGTGTTTTCTGTTCACATGAATATACTATTTGATCTGTGTTCACATGAATGTACTATGTGATCTGTGTTCACATGAATGTATTATGTGATCTGTGTTCACATGAATGTATTATGTGATCTGTGTTCACATGAATATACTATGTGATCTGTGTTCACATGAATGTACTGTGTGATCTGTGTTCACATGAATGTATTATGTGATCTGTGTTCACATGAATGTATTATGTGATCTGTGTTCACATGAATATACTATGTGATCTGTGTTCACATGAATGTACTGTGTGATCTGTGTTCACATGAATGTACTGTGTGATCTGTGTTCACATGAATGTATTATGTGATCTGTGTTCACATGAATGTACTATGACTGTGTTCTACATTGTCATGAATGTACTATATGTTTTTTGTTCACATCAATGTACTATGTGTTTTCTGTTCACATGAATGTACTGTTATTCTAAATAATTTCAGAGTATGATGATGATTATGATAAAGAGAATGACAAAGATGAATATTAAAGGTGAAGGTTATTGAATGTAGGTCAAGGTCATTTTGTTGTGTGATCTATTTATAGCAGCATGCTCTGTATGATTATGTAGTATGTATGTGTACTAATATATAGCATTTACACATTTGCTGTGAGCAGCATTCAATATTTTTTTCTGATTTGAGTTGTAGTGACTTTAATTTAGAAGATTCAAAATTTGAGTCCAGAAGAATTTTTGTTGACCTTGCTTGAACTTAGAATTTATTTTGTAGTTATTTTTTTCTTATTTGAGTCATAAATAGCGGGTGCTAAGGATTTTAAGTTTAGCATAGCAGTTAATAGTGTAAGATTTTAATATTGTTTATAAGGGAAAATAACGTCATTCTAATGAAAAACAATATAGTTTTCCTTTTGAAATATTAACTGTTTAAAATTCACCTAAGTTAGAATATAGTGGCATAAAATTTTCAACGTTTATCAAGCTGGGCCATAATTATTAATAAGCAAAAAAGAAAAGTTTTTTTTTAAGTGTTAGAAACACAAAAAAAGTGGTTAGAATTATAGACTTATTGAAAAAAATCAGTTACATATATGAATTATTTTCCATATTTTTATGTAAGATTTTTTTAAGTTAAGAGTCATTTATAATCACTAACAGGTCTTGCATGGGTGGGGTTTGCTATTTTACTTCTATGATTGTAACTCACTTCAGAGAGCACTCAATCTTTAGTTTTTTTTAATAGTTTAACTTAGTACTTTCAGATAGTTTTAATTCCTGAAAACACATAGCACAATTACTTACAATTAATAATTCTAAAATGAACAGGTATAAATGACATGTTGGTATCTTTTAACAAAATTTTCAATGTATTAGGTACATTGAGATATTTCAAAAGTAAAATTCTTTAACATCCAATTAAATGGATAAGATCTCTGACTTAAAGTTACTTGTCAATAATTAACTGCTGTGGGCTTCAATATAACGCAAAGTATTAGTGTTTTAATGCCACATTTTTCCACTTAGATTTGCATCCTATATACTGTATTATACAATTTAGATTGCACTTTTGTCTATTCAGCTGGAAACTTGTCATTGTCAGGGTTTTTTGAAATCTAAATATAATATATGAAACAGCATGCTTAATGTAGTTTTCTGCCTTTTTCAATTAATGAAAAATTAATATTATACTATTCATGGCATACTTATATTTGTTGTTTTTGTGAATAGGTAAATCCACAAATTTAAGATCCAACAAAATTGTATTTTTGTATAACTTGCATTATTATTATTTGCATTTTGCTTTCTTGCAATTATATTTCAACAGATAATCCATGAATGGTAAAAAAACAACAACACAAAAATGGCGTTTTTAACAGTCACGCAATTTCATGCCCAGGAAATTCAGTGATTTCACTGTAGTCTTGTAATGTTGAATAATACAATACTGAAAGTTATTTTTGTCTGTCTTAACTAACGATAATGGATTAATAACCAAGATATAGAGGATATTTGTTTGTGTGTAAGATGAAATTTTATTTCATCGAGTGAGCTTAAAAACAGTATTCTCACGAGTGGCATAACCACGAGTGAGAATTCTGTTTTTAAAAATTCACAAGATGAAATAGAATTACATCTTACACAAAAAACAAACAAATTATCTTTTTATTATCGTTTTCGACGGGGGATATAGAAAAAGTCTCCGTCCGTCCGCCCTACCTTCCGTCCGTCCGTCCTTCCGTTTGACATTTTTGTCCGGAGCATATCTCTAAAAGTATTTGAGTTATCAACTTGAAACTTCATAGGTGGATAGACCTCATTGAGGAGGAGTGCAGTGCACAAGAATGATAACTCTACCCTGCATAATTTTTGAGTTATTGCCCTTTGTTATTTTTCAAAATTGATTTTTGTCCAGAGCATAACTCCAAAAGCCTATGAGATCTCAACATGAAACTTCATAGGTGCATAGATCTCACTCAGGAGGTGTGCAGTGCACAAGAATGATAACTCTACCTTTCATAATTTTTGAGTTATTGCCCTTTGTTATTTTTCTTACTTAATTTTTCACCTGAGTGAGGCATAACTCAAAAAGTGTTTGAGATATCAACATGAAATGTCATAGGTGGATAGATCTTATTGAGGAGAAATGTTGTGCGCAAGAATGATAACTCTTCCCTATACAATTTTTGAGTTATTGCCCTTTGTTCTTTTTCATGCTATTTTGTCCAGAGCTTATCTCAAAAAGTATTTGAGGTATCAACTGGAAACTTCATAGGTGGATGGATCTCATTGAGGAGGAGTGCAGTGCACAAGAATGATAACTCTACCCTGCATAATTTTTGAGTTATTGCCCTTTGTTATTTTTCAAAATTAATTTTTGTCCAGAGCATAACTCAAAAGGCCTTTGAGATATCATTATGAAACTTCATAGGTGCATAGATCTAATTCATTTCATGGATAAATCAGTAATCCATTGAAAAGCATAAAATAAATGAGGACATTGAAATTGTATTTTTTTTATGTATGAAAATTCTGCACAATATAATGGTAATTATAATATATGTAGCCGCTTCAACATATTATAAAGTCAACATTGTATCTGTTTAAGAGCTTTTCTATTTTATATAACTTCTCTCTTGTCTGAATTTGAGTTCTGGATTTATCAAGCTTTGTTTTTTGCTTATTCATAGATTTCAGAGTCATTAATTTAATCTTATTTTATTGCTAATACATAAATGTAAATATACACAAAAACTAGAGGTTTTCGAAATAATAAATAGCAAAAAGGTAATGGGCCCAAGTTCTGACATATGTGATCCTCCCGCCCCAAAAGTAAATGATAAATGATACAGAATAGAGCTGTGAACAGTATAGACACTGTAAAACTGTTGAGATGTGAAAATTAACATGTCTTGAGTTGTCTTACTTTATTTGCTTTTCTTTTAAAATAAATTAAATATTACAATAATATATTTTAAGCTTAATTTTGCCAAAATTAGGGAAAATAAGGTTACTTGAGTTTGCTCTGAATAATCAGATGTTAAAATTGGCACATGAATATGAGAGCGGTTGGTTTTTAAAGGAACTCCACTGAGGTCAAAAAGCCTAAAAACATAAATTTGAACTTTGTATATAGATCAAGTGAAACACTTAAAATGAAAACATCTGTAAAAAGATTACAAAAGAAATATGCGTGGTCAAACGAAATTAAAAATTGATTTTTTTGTTTTTCTCCAATTTGAGAGAAATGCATTGTATTTAACACTTTTCATTTCTGGGTTATTTAGCACATTTAAAATAACGATTCAGGATTCAGAAGAAAAAAAAAACGGGTTATGGAATTATCTTGAAATTTAAAAACTATTTATTGGTCTAGACCTCCAATGGTACACAAATCGTGGAAAAATAATTTCATTCCCTTCATGTCAAGAAACATTAGTGGAGTCCCTTTAATATTTATATCAATTATTGGCTGATATATACAGAACTAAATAGTTTATCAAGATTATTTAAAAAGCAAAATAAGAATACAGTTTTATATTTCATGTAATTAAAGTATGTATTCAGCTATTAATTAAGTAAGCATGCTGCAAATATGTAACAACCTATTGACCTTGTATAAATTTTGTTATGGCACTGCCTGTGTCTGTATGCAATGTTATATTGTCTTTGCTTTGATTGCCTGCCTGCCTTGTAAGCCCTGCAAGGAAAGTCTAAGATCTTCTGACTTCGGAAATACAAGGTCAAGTCTTGGCTGACTGCACACGTTAATTATTTAATAATTAGAAAATTTAATGAAAACATTATATTAAATTTGTTGGTTTTACTTTTTAGCTCACCTGAGCACACTGTGTTTAAGGTGAGCTAGACTGATAACTCACTGTCAGTTGTCTGTCTAAGTGTCCACTTTTTTCTTCAAACAACATCTCCATCTAAACCAGTGAGTCAGTGTTAGGAATATTTCTTTGTTAATCCACTACAACATTGTTGAATTAATGTTGATAAATAAAAAAGCAACACACTTTGGAGTGAAGTTTTGTGCTTATAAAAATCTGAGAAAAAAAATATTTGTAGATTGCAGACTCAGTTTTGATTGTGTCTGTTTATTAAGAGATTACAAAGAAAATTGAATGAAGAAAATTTATAAGCTTGGGTTAGTGATACAGGGCTGTCATAGCCCTCTTGGTTAGTAAATATGGAATATATTACAATAACAAGTGAACTTCTTTCCTTTTTGCCATGTAAGCAAAGGGCAAGATGAAATATTAAATTTGAGTACAATACTGAATTCTATTGGAGAATTAATAATATCTGTCAAAACTATATTGGACAAGGTGGTGGTTGAGTCTGATATAAGTTTAGCAGCTGTGTACGAGTCCAATAGAATCAGTATTGTTCTCATCCATGTTTAATTGCCTCCTTATTTCACACCACATTTTTGGCATGTTGACAGAACTAAGCTTCTTTAATTTCAATAAGGATTTGATATTGATTTTGAACTCTCAAAAAATCAACACAAAGCTAGATAGGGTCCGATATAGATTTGGTATGAACCTAATCCGACTCTGGAATTGGAGACAAGGCTATAAGGGGTTTGATATGGACTTTTTGGACTCTAGAGACGAAAATAATAGTAAATTGATAAGATGGTATCCAAAAACGATACCTATTATATGTATGGTGTGAAATTTAACTGAAATGTTTAATATTAAGAGAAAGTTATTTTTCTTGATTCCATAAATTATGTGCATGCCTTCCTGGTATCAACTTTTGGCACCATGAAATTACCTTTTTCTGATCTATAAAATATTGTCAAAATATATCTGATTAATATTTATAGTGCTTCTTAATATATTTAGACAAAAAAACATGTGAAAAACAAATTATTAACCATTTTATTTTCAGCAACTAGATATTTTCAATTCTATCATAATTATTAAACAAGTTTATGAAAAAAAGATTTTTGAAATAATAATGAAAAAAGTTTTAAACTGGATAATATGCATTTGTCTTTGCACAGTCACCTGTTATAATGTTGGGCTATTGTTTTAAAAAAGTTCATTTGATATTAAAGTGTCATATGAAGTTTATAAACAGAGTTTTCATCTATACACTTTATGTAATAAAGACTATGTTTGTTATTTAACACATAATTTGTCACCTTAGTGCAATAACTGAATAACTGCTATTAAATTTAGAAGCACTTATGTTATTGCACTAAGGTGACAAAATTTTTATTATGTACTTTATATTTTGTGATTCTTCATGAAATCTCAGAATTGACTTTTTGTGTTCTTTCTACTTATATCATCACTATTTATAAACTGAGAGGTGTATTTATTATGAGAAATACACTATGGTTGGTCATAAAGATAATGTCATTATTCTTTATAACTTAAGAAATCTGTTTATTTTCAGGTGAAAAAGCACATTTGCCAGTTCTCAATGCAGGGAGGGTGTGAGTTGAGGACACAGTCTGTGATATTGTAGAAATACAACTTGAGAACCATTCCGCACATCATAGCAACAAAGTCATGTGATTTCCTTCCATAGCAACCAGATCTTCATAAATATACCATTTGAGTTTGGAGCCAAGACTTTGTGATATTGTGTATCCTAGCAACCTAGTCATGTGATCATGTGTGGTGATTGGAGAAACAAGTTGTAAAAAATATATACAATGAATTTCATTCTTTAAAAGGAAAAGTGATAAAAAAACCCATGTTGTTAGGTACACTAGTGTTCAGGTTATGGTTATCTCCCCTTTTAGAGTTGTTAAATTGATTCTTGATGAAATATTGTACATATATGTATTATCATTATCTATATGTTACATATTTACAACTTATATTTTGCCTTTACTGAGAAAACTGAAACAAAGTTTAATGGTTTATTTCATATATTTAACCCCCAATTACGGATAATAATTTTTGACAGACTAGTTAAATTTTCAAGAATTATGCCCATTATAATGACCATTTCAGTTTTCTTACTTTGAAACATATTATTATTTATTTATTATTGATACTTTTCTGCAATGTGCTACTCAGTACAATCATGTAGTTTCATCATATACCTTTACTCAACAATGTTAGAAAGGGCCACAACTCCTACAAACATTTTGTTAGAAATTTTGTATTTATACCATTATTTTGATTCTTGGTCAAGATATGTATATTGTTTGACAGTTTCAATACTTTAGTAAAAAAATCTCCCAAATTGTGATCAGCAATTGTCAATGTTGTTCATAATCTTTAATGAGTAGATATTCTAGGCGAGAATTTTTTTTCGCCAGTTGTTGTATGTTTTGAGAAAGTTTTTGTTAGACATTTTATGTTTAATTTGTTGATACATGACCTTTGTTAATGAATTACATCTAATGAATGTGCCTTTAACATTTTTATATAGACTTAAATAGGTCCAAATTTTACCTTATAATCAGTATTGAAAAGTAAATGTGAGAATGCTTTAAATGAATACTGCTAGAATTTTTGTAATAAACTTTTGAACAGAAAATTTGAAAAGGATTTAAATTTATATTATGCAATAGTATGGAAAAATGAATGTCTTGATGTTGATTAAATAAGAAATACATAATTATACTACTTAATATAATTTTTTTTTATTTAGCTTTTTTTGTTTGTGAAATACATGTAATAGATCGCACAAAGCAATTTATTTAGTACATTATGCTAGATAAAGCTTTAAACCATGTTATGTCTATAAAAACCACCTATTATTTTAGTACAGTATTGATATGCTATGTTTAGTTTGTATATAAAGCTATATAGTTAAAGTATTTACACACTGTAATGGGCCTTTATATAATACACATGCTAGATGAGCAGAACATTTTAAGTGATATTTATCAAATATTTATATATACAAATGTATATTACTTATAAACTTATATACATATTATACATATTATTATATAATGAAACATTCTGCAAAAAGATAACAACAAAAAAAAAGAGAAAAAAGGCTGAAAAAGAAGAATTTTGTATTGATAAATTTAACATGTCTTACTCTATCACATCACTATGTTGAGGATTGATCGTGGATGGGAATGTTTTAGATTAAAGCCACATTACATTGTTGTATAAGGTATATAAACTATGCAACCACCATTGATGGTGATTTCTTATTGAAATATGTCTACCAGTTTCAGTATGATAGGACATTAGGACACTGGTCCATCTGCCTGAGGAAAATTGCCTTGTTTATCAACTGACTTCTAACAATGCCGTTATCCATTTACCTGTACAGTTTGACTTTTACTTTTCATGGGACAAATAAAGTAGTATAGTTAATAGGAAAAGTTGCTATTAGATAAGCATTGCAATGTCTCTTCGAGATTTTAAATTATCACCATGGAAATTATGAATGATATAAAATGAAAATTTGTACTGGCACTAGTAATATTACATTGACTCAGTATTTCAACAAAAAAAGAAGTCCCAATTTGAAAGCTTTTAAAATATATTGGTTAGGAGAACTAGCCATATTCATTCATTCATGGAATAGTATATGAGTAATCTGCAGTCTAGATGCAAAATCAAGTTGTTAAATTTGAAAAAAATTGAACATTTTTTTTTTTTTGTTAAATTTGAAAAAAAAAATGAGAAAAGAAATTTTGTTATATTTGAAAAAGAAAATGTGAAAAATAAAACAGTTTATGATTAATGTTGCGAGCAAACAGCCTTGAGTAGGTATTGTTTTAATACAAAACCATTGTAAATAAGGATACTCACCATTTTTGTACTACCATATCGGAGTAATGTTTTTACGGCATCACATGAACGTTGCGCTATTGTGATATTGTATATTATATAAAATGTAGTGTGTAGTTTCACAAATATTTTTGAGCATTGGCAAATTTATCACTTTGATGAAGGAATTTTAAGAATTATATATTTTGATTTTATCAAGCAAGTAAAAAAGCATTAGGACACTGCCGTCACTGATTACTGAAGATGAAAAACATTAAACAAATGTCATATATAAAAATTTGAGAAAAATGCGTTATTTTAATTTTTTTATTAAAAGTATTGAAATTTATTTTTTTGCTTTTGTAAGGTAGATTTTATAAGTTAAGTTATATTTTAAGATGTTTAAGTATTTGTTATTGAATGTATGTACATTGTAGAATGATAAATGCATGTTACAGATTCATATACTTGTTCTTTAATGATTTCTTTATTGAATTGTTTATGATATATAGTTAATTAAGCTGTTGTTAAATACATAGATTTTAGTTATGTAAATAATCATGTAGTAAAAGTTCTATTTCTTTAGCTTATGATTGTTAAACCTGCTCTTTGGTAGAGACAGTACAATGGGTGGGCTGTATGCTGAAATTTAAAAAGACATTAAGTTAAAAATAGATACATTTGTAGAATTCATGGTGTTTCAGAAATTGATGACATTTGAAAGCAATGCTTTGTGGTTGAAATGGAGTGATTTTCATGAGCATTTGTACATGTGTCATAATTGTTTATTCTGTATTTGAACATTCACTTAGTGTCATAATTGCCTGTGGCTTGTAATTCAGTAATCTTTTTAATGAAAATGTTGGATTGTATGTTTATTCTTAATAAGTTCATGTGTGTATTAAAGAGTTTTTGTTTTATTTCTCTCTGGTTAAAATACACCTTTAAATTGAATGAATATATAATTCTCAGAACAAACCTATCAAGAATCAACAGGAGTCAGACAGTAAGTGCATTATCACAAATAAGTGTAAGATATTTTTTTCTGCTTTGTATTTAAGTACAAGTAGAACTAAATGTCAAAGACATATTAAGATGATTATTGAATCATTATCTATTGAACTTAAGCTCGAGGGATGTTGCTCACAAAATGTTGTCATTGTATTTAGATTAGAATTAATGAAAATAATGAGCTGTGCCATGACATTACCAAGATAGTGCATTTGCAACCAGCATGGATCCAGACCAGCCTGCACATGCGTGCAGTCTGATCAGGATCCATGCTGTATGCTATCAGTTCCTCTACTTGTTAGTTGAGGGTATGTAAGCAAACAGCATGGATCCTGATCAGACTGCGCGAATGCGCAGGCTGGTCTGGATACATGCTGGTCGCAAACGCACTATGTTGGTTTTGTCATGGCATGGCTCATTTATAATTTATCAGTGCCTTAGTTGAGCCCAGCTCTTTAGATAACCAGAGTTACTTTCAAAATGTACAAGATACAGCTGATACAGGAAATCATGTTAGATTGTTGTTGTAGCTTTATTAAAGTCAGTCAATACCATGCAAAAGATTTTCTATTATATTGGATAAGTGCTGATGAGAAAATTAGGAGCGCATGTTTATTATTAGACTACATTACAGACACATTATGCCTTAGAAACAAATAAAATTTTACGTCGTTTGAAAGGGCAAACATGAATCTTATATAATGTTTAGATAATGGTTTTAGAGAATGTTCGATGTTTGTTACCTGAAGAAAGTAATGATATATGTGAAATAATTTTTCATCAAAGTATCAAAATGTAAACAACATATTATTTTGACTTTCATACAAAATTCTTATTCACAATAACTCTACTAAAAGCAACAGATAAAGAAGATTTGTCAGCTAATTGACCATTGAGTAACTTTTTGAATACTGTAAAAGAACGCCAAAATTGAAAAACCTTTTAGTAATAAAAATAAAAGCATTTCTGTGCCATAATGGGCCTTTAATATAATTATTTATATGTGAAAATGCCATCTTAGTTAGCTAGAGATTAGATTCTCAAAAAATATCTCGCTAATCAGCTGAAAACAGTGTTAATTGGATAATTGTTGTTTTCTTTTTATCACTTGAATTCATTTTAGACTCATTTTTAGCTCACCTGAGCACGAAGTGCTCAAAGGTGAGCTTTTGTCATCACTCTGCGTCCGTCGTGCGTCCTTCAAAAAATGGCGTCAAACTTTTCAAACAACATCTCCTCCTAAACTACATGGCCAATTGCAACCAAACTTTACAGAAATGATCCTTAGGTGGACCCCTTTCAAAGTTGTTCAAAAATTTAAATTCCATTAAAAACTCTGGTTGCCATGGCAACCAATAAGAAAAACTTAAAAATCTTCTTCTAAAAAACCGTAAGAGCTAGAGCTTAGATATTTGGCATGAAACATCTTCTAATGAGTGCCTACCAAGTTTGTTCAAATCAAAGCCCTAGGGTCAAAATTGGCCCCGCCCCAGGGGGTCATTGATTTTCCCTATATGCATATAGTAAAAACTTAAAAAATCTTCTTTTAAAGAACTCAAAGAGCTAGAGCTAAGATATTTAGCATGAAACATGTTCTAATAGGTGTCTACCAAGTTTGTTCAAATAAAAGCCCTGGGGTCAAAATTGGCTCCGCCCCGGGGGTCATTGATTTTCCTTCTATGTGTATAGCAAAAACTTAAAAAAATCTTCTTTAAAAAAACCCAAATAGCTGGAGTTTAGCTATTAAGCATGAAACATCTTCTAGTGAGTGTCTACAAAGTTTGTTCAAATCAAAGCCCTGGGGTCAAAATTGGCCCCGCCCCGGGGGTCATTGATTTTCCTTATATGACTGTGTATAGCAAAAACTTAAAAATCTTCTTTGAAAAACCCAGATAGCTAGTGTTTAGATATAAAGCATGAAACATCTTCTAGTGAGTGTCTACCAAGTTTGTTCAAATAAAAGCCCTAGGGTCAAAATTGGCCCCGCCCCAGGGTGTCTTTGATTTTCCCTATATGCATATAGTTAAAACTTAAAAAATCTTCTTTTAAAGAACCCAAAGAGCTAGAGCTAAGATATTTAGCATGAAACATCTTCTAATGAGTGTCTACAAAGTTTGTTCAAATAAAAGCCCTAGGGTCAAAATTGGCCCCGCCCCCGGGGGTCATTGATTTTCCCTATGTGCATATAGTAAAAACTTAAAAAATCTTCTTTTAAAGAACTCAAAGAGCTAGAGCTAAGATATTTAGCATGAAACATGTTCTCATGGGTGTCTACCAAGTTTGTTCAAATAAAAGCCCTGGGGTCAAAATTGGCCCCACCCCCAGGGGTCATTCATTAGCTTGACTTTTTTTTTTTTAGATATATACATATTATATATATACACATATATATTTAATATTTATATATAAATATATATATATATATATATATATATAAATGTATATATATATATATATATATAGATATATATATATACATATATATATACATATTATATATATGATGGTTAAAACGACGACAAGCCTAAACAAACTTATGTAGGATTAACAGAAAATACCTTTAAAACCCGATTTACAAACCACAAAGCATCATTTAGAAATCCTAAGCTTAAAAACAGCACTGAATTAAGTAAATATATCTGGGAACTCAAAGAAGAAAACATCGACTTTAACATAACATGGAATATCTTAAAACAAGCCTCACCCTACAACCCAGCCTCCGACCGATGCAACTTGTGCCTATGGGAGAAATTCTACATTATCTGCAAACAAGAAAACGCTAAACTTAACAAAAGAAACGAACTTGTAACAACCTGCAGACATTCCAGGAAATATCTATTAAGCAACTTTAAAAATGAACAGTATTAATATAGTTACGCCCCTTTATTGAGAAACCACCATTTACACTTCATAGTTACGTCCCTTTATTGAGAACTACCATTTACACTTCTGAAGATTGCGTTTTGCGCATGAAACTAATTATGCCCCCATTTTGAAAAAAAGGGGGTATATTGCTTTGCACTTGTCGGTCCGTCGGTCCGTCGGTCTGTCGGTCCGTCGGTCCGTAGACCAAATGGTTTCCGAGTGATAACTAAAGAACCCTTAAACCTAGGAACTTCAAACTTGGTATGGTGATTGGTCATGACCAGTAGATGACCCCTATTGATTTTGGGGTCAAGGGGTCAAAGGTCAAGGTCACATTGACCTTGAAAGCAAAAACGGTTTCCGATCAATAACTAAAGAACCTTAAGGCCTAGGAACTTCAAACTTGGTATGGTGATTGGTCATGACCAGTAGATGACCCCTATTGATTTTGGGGTCAAGGGGTCAAAGGTCAAGGTCACATTGACCTTGAAAGCAAAAACGGTTTCCAATCAATAACTAAAGAACCTTAAGGCCTAGGAACTTCAAACTTGGTATGGTGATTGGTCATGACCAGTAGATGACCCCTATTGATTTTGGGGTCAAGGGGTCAAAGGTCAAGGTCACATTGACCTTGAAAGCAAAAACGGTTTCCGATCAATAACTAAAGAACCTTAAGGCCTAGGAACTTCAAACTTGGTATGGTGATTGGTCATGATCAGTAGATGACCCCTACTGATTTTTGGGCCAAGGGGTCAAAGGTCAAGGTCACATTGACCTTGTTAGCAAAAACGGTTTTTGATCAATAACTAAAGAACCCTTAGGCCTAGGAACTTCAAACTTGGTATGGTGATTGGTCATGATCAGTAGATGACCCCTATTGATTTTGGGGTCAAGGGGTCAAAGGTCAAGGTCACATTGACCTTGTAAGCAAAAACGGTTTCCGATCAATAACTAAAGAACCCTAAGGCCTAGGAACTTCAAACTTGGTATGGTGATTGGTCATGACCAGTAGATGACCCCTATTGATTTTGGGGTCAAGGGGTCAAAGGTCAAGGTCACATTGACCTTGAAAGCAAAAACGGTTTCTGATCAATAACTAAAGAACCTTAAGGCCTAGGAACTTCAAACTTGGTATGGTGATTGGTCATGACCAGTAGGTGACCCCTATTGATTTTGGAGTCAAGGGGTCAAAGGTCAAGGTCACATTGACCTTGAAAGCAAAAACGGTTTCCGATCAATAACTAAAGAACCTTAAGGCCTAGGAACTTCAAACTTGGTATGGTGATTAGTCATGACCAGTAGATGACCCCTAATGATTTTGGGGTCAAGGGGTCAAAGGTCAAGGTCACATTGACCTTAAAAGCAAAAACGGTTTCCGATCAATAACTAAAGAACCTTAAGGCCTAGGAACTTCAAACTTGGTATGGTGATTGGTCATGACCAGTAGATGACCCCTATTGATTTTGGGGTCAAGGGGTCAAAGGTCAAGGTCACATTGACCTTGTAGGTAAAAACGGTTTCCGATCAATACCTAAAGAACCTTAAGGCTTAGGAACATTAAACTTGGTATGGTGATTGGTCATGACCAGTAGATGACCCCTATTGATTTTGGGGTCAAGGGGTCAAAGGTCAAGGTCACATTGACCTTGTAGGTAAAAACGGTTTCCGATCAATAACTAAAGAACCCTTATGCCTAGGAACTTCAAACTTGGTATGGTGATTGGTCATGATCAGTAGATGACCCGTATAGATTTTGGGGTCAAGGGGTCAAAGGTCAAGATCACATTGACCTTTTAATTAAATACGGTTTCTGATCAATAACAAAAGAACCCTTAGGCCTAGGAACTTCAAACTTGGTATGGTGATTGGTTATGACCAATCAGATGACCCCTATTGATTTTGGCATTAAGGGGACAAAGGTCAAGGTCACATTGACCTTGTAGGTAAAAACGGTTTCCGATCAATAATGAAAGAACCCTTAGGCCTAGGGACTTCAAACTTGAGATGGTGATTGGTCATGATCAGTAGATGACCCCTATTGATTTTGGGGTCTAGGGGTCAAAGGTCAAGGTCACATTGACCTTGTAGGTAAAAATGCTTTCGGATCAATAACTTAAGAACCCTTATGCCTAGGAACTTCAAACTTGGTATGGTGATTGGTCATGACCAGCAGATGACCTATTGATTTTGGGGTCAAGGGGTCAAAGGTCAAGGTCACATTGACCTTGTAGGTAAAAACGGTTTCCGATCAATTAACTAAAAACGCTTAGGCCTAGGAACTTCAAACTTTGTGTGATGATTGGTCATGACCAGCAGATGACCCCTATTGAGTTTTAGGTGAAGGGGTCAAAGGTCAAGGTCACATTGACCTTAAAAAGTAAAAACGGTTTCTGATCAATAACTCAAGAACGCTTAGGCCTAGGAACTTCAAACTTGGTATGGTGATTTGTCATGACCAGCAGATTACTCCTATTGATTTTGGGATCAAGGGGTCAAAGGTCAAGGTCACAATAACCTTGTAAGTAAAAACGGTTTCTGATCAATAACTAAAGAACGCTTCGGCCTAGAAACTTCAAACTTGGCATGGTGATTGGTCATGACCAGCAGATGACCCCTATTGATTTTGGGGTCAAATGTCAAGGTCACATTGACCTTTTAAGTAAAAACGGTTTCTGATCAATAACTCAAGAACGCTTAGGCCTAGGAACTTCAAACTTGGTATGGTGATTTGTCATGACCAGCAGATTACTCCTATTGATTTAGGGATCAAGGGGTCAAAGGTCAAGGTCACAATGACCTTGTAAGTAAAAACTGTTTCTGATCAATAACTAAAGAACGCTTCGGCCTAGAAACTTCAAACTTGGCATGGTGATTGGTCATGACCAGCAGATGACCCCTATTGATTTTGGGGTCAAGGGGTCAAAGGTCAAGGTCACATTGACCTTGTAGGTAAAAACGGTTTCTGATCAATTTACTAAAAACGCCTAGGCCTAGGAACTTCAAACTTTGTATGATGATTGGTCGTGACCAGCAGATGACCCCTATTGAGTTTTGGGTCAAGGGGTCAAAGGTCAAGGTCATGACCAGTAGATACTTTATAACCCTTATTAATTGTTTGATCACTGGGTCAGACGTCATGCATAATAACCTTATCACATGACTAATTGGCTGCTGATAGGGGGCATACATGTTTTACAAACATATCTTGTTAGTAAAGGAAAATGTGTTTTTCAATGTGTTGATTGAATATAAATCCATATATATGTATATAGATATATATATATATATATATATATATATATATATATATATATATATATATATATATATATATATGCATACATATACAACCAAGTTTGTTCAAATAAAAGCCCTGGGGTTAAAACTGGCCCCGCTCTGTGGGGCCTATATACAGGTGAGCGACTTCAGGGCCATCATGGCCCTCTTGTTTGATCGACATGTACCCCTAAAATGTGTTTGCGGACACCTGGTGTCTTATTCCACCACCAAAGCTTGAAAATTATTGTTTCAACTGTATGTTTATGCTTAGAAACCAGGCAACAAACGTTGTAAACTAGGTTTTGCAGTTTGTTTTTGTTGTTTTAATCATTTCTTATAGTAATTCTAAGCTGCAATGACTGGACAAAATCACAATATCTGCTGCTTAAAATTTAATAGGGACTGTTTTATCATTTTTATGCAAATCATGCGCCAATATTGATGGTACTTATATTTATTGAGAAATATGTTTGTTTGTTTAAACTAACCAACTCTAGGGTTGTTTGCAAAACTGCAGTAACTTATATGAAATAAAGAAGGACTTACAACAGTTTTGCTGTCAACCCTCGATTTATTGGTTTATATTTAATGTAAAGGTATATATGAGTTTATGCAATATATCCTCTAATTATTAGTTTTGACTACAAAGACACTTTAGGTAGTTTACAGACACAAGATTCTTCTATTTACTTGCTGCCATATTTTTTTGTCATCATTAATTGCTTAAAGTTTTAATAGAATCATTAATTCTTCAAGAAGAAATTCATAATATTCATAATATATACAATTTGGGACAAAAAAATATTTTAAGTCCCAGATACAATGACATATTTATAGGCATATTCTGGTAACATGGCAAGATGATGTGACTTATTACTTTTCTTCATGATTTAAGGTTATTACTGCATGATGCATGATTTAAGGTTATTATCTCATGATTTAAGGTTATTACTTCATGATTTAAGCTTTATATGTCATGATTAAAGGTTATTAGTTCATAATTTTAGGTTATTACTGCATGATTTAAGGTTATTACCCATTTTTAAAGTAATTTTTAAAAGATTCTACATCAAAGTATAATAATAATAGCAATAATTAATGTTTTGTCTTATGACTTGAAATATCTGTATAATAATGACTAGTTATAATCAGATGACATAATACTTTACTCACAATTCACAAACCAGAGGACAATGTTATGTCATATGGTTTCCCTCTAGTTATTTAGTAATAACTTTAAATTTGTCTTTTCACCAACCATAGCAATGATAATAAACAGATGCACATTTGATCATGGGAAAAACACCATGTTGGTTAATTGATTTATTTGTACTGTAACAACTAGTTTGGAAAAATACAAAATTGTGATTAAACAAAAGAAAACAAACAAAAGTTTTACCCTTTTAACATTTTCACAGTCTGTTCATTTTTATTTTTCCCTTTAATATATGACATGAATTTTTCTTGAATTTCCCCCCCCGGGTTCTGTAACTTTTTCAATGATAGGGGGGGATTTTTTTTAAAAAGAAGAGATTTTTAAAATTTGAAAAAACAAAAAATGGGAATTAAAAAAGGGGGAAAACTAAAATTTTTTTGAAACTACCCTTTTTTTTAAAAAAGATTTTGAAAAAATGATCAAAAAATTGGGGTCCCCAAAATGGGAGATTCGGTGTGCCCCTAAATGTTCACATTGGCAAGGATATATAACGTAAAAAAAAGTTTTATTTGTTGTTGCACATTTTGTTTTTTTAAAACTTACCTTCTATAATGTGTTAACTAGTATTGAAAGGAATTTTGAGATTAATGGCTGCAAATGTAATTTTAAAATTTTTTTTGGATTTATTTTTTATTTTTATAATACATGTACATACAAACATTTTATGCATACATAAGAAATCACTTCTTGAGAGTTGTCATGTATATATTTTGTACGCAAGAGTTTTCTGAGAAACTTTTGTTTTCATATGATATGTCATTATTTTAATAACTGTGGAAATAATAAAGAGGGTTAAAATATCAGTTTCTGTTATTTTATATTAGACATTCAGGGATCACACTCAAAACTTGTGTGATACAGCAGTGCCCTATGCTAAGGTTTTTAGCCATTGCTTTAGCATGTGCATGATGTAGTACTGGCTAGTAGAACACTGAAAAAAACTTGTATATTAGTAAATAATTCACATTGGCACATAGTGTTCACTTTTGCCTGCTAACTTCTCGCATACCTGTCAAAAGCATGTGGAATTTTTGTACTATTTGTATGTTTTGTGTCACTTTCAAACACCTAAAAGTGAACCATCTTACCCTAACAAACAGTCGAACAGTCTGAAATTGGTTGTTGTAGAGAGATGGCTATTGCTTGGAGGGTTGTGTCAATGGTGGAACTTTTATTAGTTTTACTGTTACTGATAAAATTATACAGTTGTAGAGACATAAATTGGAAGTACAAGACCATTTTTGTGTCGACTTTGAAAAAGGCGACATAAAAGGTTTTACTTTTGTCACTGTGTCGGCGTGGGCGTCCCCTTAAGGTTGTCCGGCACATAAGTCAGTCATAAATCGGATTGACTGCCAGACCGAAGTGCAGTGCACAAGAACACGTACTCTGCAATTCTTGTCCGGGGCATTTCTCCTAAAGTATAAAAGCTATGGACTTGAAACTTCATAGGATGATAGATCTCATTCAGAAGAAGTGCAGTGCACAAGAACCGGTACTCTGCATTTCCAATTTTTTTGAGTTATTGCCCTTTGTTAATTTTTCATACTTTAATTTTGTCAAAGGCCCATTTTCCCCTAAAAGTATGAAGCTAATAGGACAGAAATTTCAATAGGATGATAGATTTCATTAAAGAAGATATATTTTACTATTTGTTCCAAGGTAACATCGACTCAGGAGTTTTAGTTTTCAATCAGAATGTTAAGAATTTCCCATTTTTATTAAAGAGAGACTATGTTCTGATTAAAGTACATATACAAGATGGTTCTATCTCAAACCAAAGTTTCTTATAAACGTGTATTGCCTACACAATATTCTGAAAAGATCTGATTGTCTCTAGTTTGGGGTCATCTCTTTTGTTATGAAACACTGCGCAAAATGTGTATCATAGTACCAAGGATGGGGATTTTATTGCAACTTACTGTAACATTAACCAAGAAAAATTGCCATTATAAGCACAATTATTTGGAGGTTTTTAAATACGATTTCTTAAGTTACGCAGCCCGAGCAAAAGTACATGAGGGGAGCGGTGGCATAGTGGTTAGGTGTCTGCAACTCTCAACCCAGAGAGATAATGGGTTCGAGCCTACTCGGGTCACGACCCACGTTTCTCTTCATACGATACCAGTACTGGTTGGTTCCAGGAAGCGGACTCGAAAGTGATTAATATAAGTTGCAAGAACTTGTTTCGCAATCGAGCTTGAATAAATATGTTTAAACCAAGCAAAAGTACAAAAAATTCAAGATGGCCGCGGATATGGCGTCGTAAATTACAAAATATTATATATAATTTTTGTTTCTTGAAAAGCACGGATTTATATTACATGTAATGTAAATCCCTGTTGAACAGTTACTTTAAGATTTGTACAAAATAGTTATAATTTGTTACAATATCAGATAAATACGGTTTATTTATGATTCAATCAAGGCAAACTGACAATTATATGGCAAACTTTAAAATTATCACTATCAATTTACCCAAAAAGTGGTAAAAAATAACATTTTTTGACAATCTTATGACTCGTTTTTCCCGTATTAACACAATATAAATGAAAATTCATTTAAATTGTATAAACTTTATTAATTTAACATAGCTAGACTGTTAAAGCATAAAAAATCATTATCTGAGCATTTATGCGTAATAGTAGAACTTCAAAAGTGGGTGTTTTTTTGTTGTTTTTTTTTTCTTTAAATAACAATGTTCCAATAACATGTCTTTACTCTCATTTGAACATTTCTTGATAAGTTAAAGCAGTATATATGATGATGAAATCCGGGACACTTTAAAGCCTCAAAAAGTGTTTATCCATCAAACCAAAAGGTAAGACAGCTCGACACATCTTATTCATCAAACCAAAATGTAAGACAGCTCGACATAAAACCCTTTATATTGATTAAGAAACACCCTCAGGCCCGAAACCCCCGGAACCATCATTGTATATACTTCTCTTAAAGGAATACTAACAAGGCAGCATTTATTCGAGCCTAAAGGCTCTTGTAATGGAACCGGCGAGCCTAAATTTAAGGCTCTTGTTCTTTTTTATAATTTAAATATATAAATGAGTTTACAAATTGAAAGAACGAAAATACACTGATAATTCTGATGGGTAACACCCTAATGTCTTAAAAAAGTGTTTATACTACTCTTTTTTTCTTGAACCATACCTTAGGAACCAACTTTTAATTAGTTGTAGCCTAAAAATCAATAGTGAAACGCAGAACGTTATCACGCCATCCAGTATCCACACGCATAGCCTAAAAATCAATAGAATGCGTCGTTACGAATTCAGCATTTAGCAGCGAGGAATACAGAGCGATAAAACAGAATGTAAGTTGTTTCACCATTTTTTCTAACAAATATAGTAAATCAATTACTTATTCTTTTATCTAAGAAGTTCTTTCGTTAATATGTAAATCATTAAACTTTGTTGTTTTTTATTTTTAGGGCTGAAATCTTTGCAACAAAACTCTTCAAATATATACAAAATCTGGAAGATTTTCTCGTACGTAAAAAAGGAGAAGTTATTAGTCAGAATGAGTATAATAAAATATGTGAACTTAAAAACACATTTGAGTACATTTCTGATATTCATCATTTAATTAAAGATCATGTCGGACAAACAGTTACAGAAAACGAAATAAAAACGTTGAAAAGTAAAAAAATTAAATACTCGGGTACTGATGAATATAAGCAATTTGACGGCTTTAAAACAAATGGGATTATCGGAAGAGAAGAAATCAACTCAGCAGCTTCCAGATGTTCCACAAAACTTACCTAGGACGCGATAATAAATCAAAAAAAAAAAAAGCAATACGACGAAGTAAAAAAAGAGGTATTAAAGTCATACAAGCAAGATCGGAACTTAACTGGAGAGGTTGTGTTGAAGCTAGAAAAACACCGAAAAAATGTTGTCGAAACTTTAAAAACACTAGAAAGACCTACACTGAGTGCTGAGAGAATTAATTTAATCTATAATTAAAAAAGGGGGAGGTTTTTTAAAAAAAATCAAAAGGAAATTTTGAGAAAAAGGTTTGGGTATTTAAAAAAAACTCAAGAAAAATGGTTATACCTTATAAAATTTCACACTGTAACTTTTTGATTAAATTGTACAAGTTTTCACTAGATCATTCCAATATTATTAATTGTTCTTTGTCATTGCATTTTCTACAAAAGCATTGGAGTGTTATTCCACCGATATTTAATGAATTGAAATGGTAGAATCAATGAAGCGCAAACAAACGAGCGTTGGCACACGCTTTATTGATTTTATCATTCGCTGTGGTGAATATTGGAAAATATTTCAGCTTGTATTTGAAAACTTTTGTGGAGTCAATGAAGTGCAAACCGACGTTTGTTGGTTTATACTTGACTGATTTTAGCTGTATTGTTGAAAACCATTTATTGAAGCGCATTCCGACGAGCGTCGGCACACGCTTGACTGATTTTACTATTTTCAAACATTTTTCTTAGTGAACTTGTTTTTTATGGGTTTGTTATTTTCTTTGGGTATTTTATGTTTAAATTTTGCATTTTCTTTTTTCAAAATAAAGACACTTTTTTCTTTGTAAAAAAATTTTATAAAAAAAAAATTTAAAACCACACAACACACTTGGGGTTTTATTTTTGAAAAGTTTTAAAGTTTTTAAAACTAATTGGGGAAAGTTTTTTAAATTAAACCCTTTTTGGGGGGGAGGAATTCGAAAGGGTCGGAATTAATTATTTTTTTTAAATTTTCACAACCCCAATGTGTCCAAGGGCTTAAAAACCCTCTAAATTATTATCCCGGGATTTTTACTGTGAAAAAGGTAAAATTTTTTCTCTGAAAACGGGCCCTTTAAAATTGGGATTTTTTCCCTTTTCCTGAAAAAAAACTTGAAGAAATAATGGGTTGGAAAATTAATTTTCATACAAATGGTTTAAGCACATTGAGAGGAAGTTGGGAGTGCACAAGAACATAACTTCCCTCTTGGGCTAATTCGAATTTTAAATTTCCCTTTGGGTTTCTTTTCTTTTTCCCGGGGCATAACTTTAAAAAAACTTGGGTTGGAATTCAAAAAAACCAAAATTCAAACAATTTTCAAAACACAATAAGGAAAGTGCATGCACAAAAAAAAAACCAAAAAACTTTATCTAAAAAAAATCATATTTTGTCCTTTTTTAAACCCTTTTCCAAATTGGGATTTTTTGTCCCGGGGCATAAATTTAAAATAGTGGTTGGAATTCAAAATACCTTTCCCAACAATTTTCAAACACTTGAGAGGAATGTAGTGACAAAAAATCTTTCATTTTTGATAAATTTCGAGTTTCTGTCCCTTTTTACTTTGTTTCCTTTTCCGGGGGAAAACTTGAAAAAATACTGGTTGGAATTCAAAACAACTTCATCAATGGTCAACCACATTGAAAGGAAATGCATAATACAAGAACCACAACTATCTTTAATTGCCCACAACCATAACTATTTCAATTCTTTTACAAGGTATTCTTTTACTAGTAACATCCTCATTTCCGAAGCAGTCTTGCGGGGGTATTAATCACATTTAGTGATAGTTCTAGTTTCTTTTATTTCTTGCTACAGAAACGATACCGTTTCCAAGTATTTTACTTCACCAGTACTAGCCAAACCACTTAATGCTCCAACACCTAAAGTGGCTAATATTTTTGCAGCCAATCTTGTAGCAAATGGAATGATAGAGTGTTAAGAAAACCGCATTGGCTTCGCATTTGTTCCCGTGATATCTTAATTTCTAGGCCAGTTTTTTTTTCTGTTTAGCCCTATCAATTTTATTTATTTATGTTTGTGTTAAAAGTTGGGAAAGTACCATTTAAATCTTCATACTTTATCTCTATATGCTTTCGCAAGTTTGTGCTTTGGTCCTTCTGATAAATTTATTTCATATTCAATGTAAGACATTTATATAATTTATATATATATATATATATATATATATATTATAATATATATATATATTATATATATATATATATATATATATATATATATATTTTCATTTAAGGGGCCTGTCTTAAACAATAACAATTTCATTTCCAATAGTATTTAATTAAACTGTCTCTTCATACATTACAATGGCATATACACGAAAATAGGTTGGCAGCTGGCGGTACATTTAATTTTGCAATTAATGTAAGATGCTTAGGATCAGATGCAATTTCTTCTTTTTTAAATTCTAAGTTAAAATGAATGAATTCAAAACAAACCTCAAGGTTTGAATGTATTTAAAAGAGACCCAGTATTTTTGTCATTTGTTTGTGAAAATAATTTATTACATCGTCATATATTCTCGTTATACTAGTATATTCTGTTTCGGGGTAAAAAAACACCATTTCAAACTTCAAGACGACAAGATTGCAAAGTACAATTGCTATTATTAGCATTTACTTTAAAAGTATCTAATAAATAAGGGTTTTGCTCTTGTGAATTGCTTTTATTAGCTCTTTGTAAATAAACAAGCACATGTTTAGGATTCAATACACCAGCTGTTCTTCTAAACGTAATATTGCTTTGTTCTGAATCAGATGATTGTGTGACCATTTCTCGAAGATAGTTCCACTGTTTTGCTTTCAAATAATGTTCAGAAATCAAACTATATCCTTCAGCGTTGAAGATTAACCGAGGAACCCATAAGATAAGTTTAGTTACTATAAATCTTCCATCATCGGCTGCAACTGCCTTATAAATTAATTCATTGCCGTTTGTTAATTGTAATGTAATTTGAATTTTGCTAGGGGGCAACATATTTGTCTCTTATCTCCGAAAAAATGAATTAATTGTTTATAGGGATTTTACATTTAATTTCCTTACCTCCTTGAGCTAATAATTTTCTTGTAGCAAAACCTTTTATTAAACCCAGCCTGATTAGCTCTAGATCCAGCTACTTTTGTATAATCCAAAGCAATAAATTCATTTGTCCGAGTTGTTTCTGCATAATCTTTTGTTAGTTATTACAATAATATACAATCTTTCCATTTTTTTATATCTAATTGATCAATTAATGAAGCTGCATTATTTGTAACAGCATTAACATAATTAGCTCCGTCTGCCAGTTTATTTTAAAATTTACCTCAAAATACCCATTGAACCAATCAAAATATGAAGATCTATCATTTACAATAAAACTATATCCATTTTTCTGCTGCCAGGATTGTTATTAAAGCTGTATCTAATTGAATAGGTGTTTTTTTCATATCTTTCACAGTATTGTTTTGATCAAAACATATGTATTATATAGTTTTTTTTTTAAATAATCGGCTTCCTGGTCCAGATAACAATTCATTTATTTGTAAATTTATATCCTCAACTTCAGCATCAGTCTTTGTTAATTCTTTCACAATTTTATCGCCAACTGGTTTATCCTTAGATAGTTGTATACACCTGTTATTTTATCGGCAGCTAAATTGTCGACCTCAGTTCCCACCTTTTTGGCGCCACTTTCAAGAGCAGTTTTACCTACAGTTTCTAATACCTTTTACCTACAGAAGAAAATAAAGTGTCAAAGACACCTCTGCACGCGAAGCCCTTGCAGAGATTCCTTCTCCCGTTCAATTATCAACATAAATATATACCCCACTATTTTCATCATATACTTTTTTATGCATTATATAATTTACATTTCTTTTATAATTAATGTAAAACTTGTTTCAACTTCATTAAAATTAAAATTATTCTACCAAACACATCTGTAATATATATTCTTATCGAATTTATAAAATTTCTATTTATTTCAGAATAACCAACCCTAATAGGTTCTCTTGTAAAAGGTCAAGCTCTTGTTAAAATCCGCAGTACTCAAAGCATATAAGACACCACCAAAATTCTCAATCAAGAGGTGAATTATCTATCAAATCACAATGAATATAAATTGTATCCACAGAATTAGTTATATTAGGTGTTAAAGCTCCCCATTCTGTTTTTTTATTTACTTTTTTTTCAAAAACCAAGTAGTTTTCAAAATTCTTAAATCTAATGAAAAATTATCCATAAGTAAAATTAAAATTTTAAAGCTACTCAAATCAAATTCTTAACTTATAGGTGATATAGCAGAAACACCATCGAAATCATCATAACTTATCAATGTTTCTCTTATGTAATTATTAATATCTGTGTAAGAATAAGGACCATTTGTAAAGAAAATATCTTTCCATTCCTTACCATTATTATAGCTAATACTCTTACTATCATATTCATCACTTATATTATGCCAAGAGTAAGTCATTGTATTTATTGAGTCTAATCAAACAATATATATCTTTTATTTTTATCTAAAACTAAAGGACGACTACATCTTACTGTGAAATCACTTGGAGTATTTCTATTATTGCTTAGTATTTCGAACCACTTTAGAACTTAATACAATTGTTTGTTCCATTATATAAAGTACTTCTTATATATAATTTTTCAAGTTGTTCTGGACTTAATACCTTAAGTTTTAATAATGAATCGATTATGCGAATGACTTCATTTGTTGAATCTGGATTATTATTTCCAGCATCAATAGAACCACAAATTAACTTTAAATCATTCATTAATTCTTTTGGATTACAAGCACGAATGCCAGATCCTTTTATAACCTTTTTTTAATTTCATAGATCTCTTATTAAAAGGTAGTTTTGATTTTTCTGTTAAATCCTGAAATATTTTTCTTGAATGTAAGGAACATGTTTTCTTTTTATCATATCTTTTAATTATCAATTCAATTAAATCATCATCTACCTTTGTGTTCATTACCTCTTTTCCAGTGTTCTTATCCTTTGCTATTAATTCATTTTAACCATACAGTTTATGTTGATTAATAGATAAATTACCATATTGCCCATCTCGAGAAACTTTATATGAATTTCTAATTCCTTTATTCAAAGATTTCCTAATTCCTTTATTCAAACCCTTTCCCATATATTTTCCTTGTGAAAGAATATCTTGTAACGTATTTCTGTAATTTTTATAATTATCTGTCTTTCTGAGATATAATTCTTTCGTTTCGTTTTCTTTTGTTGAGAGTGGATGTTACCTTTTCTTTCTCGTTAATGCAGCTACCTTCGCACTATACTTTCTTATATCACCTGGTGCATTATCAATGATTTCCATTATTTTTCACGAGTCATTTTGTCATTAGGATTATCATACTTAGTATGATAAAAATCAAAAACCTCTTGCGGTGTGTTATACTTATTCATGTAATAAATCTAGATCAACGTGATTATTTAGATTTACTTTAAATTCTTTCCTCTTATTATCTTCTTTCTCTTATATTCTACTAATATCTTCTTCATCTAATGAATAAATAGGAGACGGTAGTTCAATTGTATCTTTTCAACAAATCGTCTAAGAAGTAATGCAATTCGTCTTTTAGACCAGGCAATGCTTTTAACTGACAAGACAGTGTTTCAATTAAATGCATTTACTGAATAATAATCACATAAGTAAATATGCAGTGGTAAGGTTTCATATAGCATACATGACTTTCTTGGTCCTTTTATAGTATGCTTATTACTTATAATGATGACTTAGTTTAATCAGCAACTCACATAAACTCCCACCTTCCATAGACAATAACAGTAATATTGTATAGCATTTCCAGTCACAAAGTTTATTTTCTTCCACATTGTTTAAGACAATTACCTTTATTGACAGCCACAGTAATATCAAAGTACATCTCATCATCTGACCATTCAAAATATGTACTGTATAATTATGTAAACTATTTTACAAATTAATTATATAGCAAAGAATTTAATGAAATTGTACAAACCTGATTTTCTTTCATCCATGATTCCTTCTTGTAAACATAAACAAATGAACGTGGAAAGTTTATGATATTAGTGAAATTCTTATGTTATCATGTACTGAAATGATATCCTCTATAATCTATAACACTGCTAATTTGTTCAGATAAAGGGGGCATATGTTTCACATCGAGTGTTTTGCTTAGAAGGAAAAGGGCGTAATTGGCAAATACTACCTTATACGCCAGTTTTCGCATACGTTTCGCAAAAAAAAGTTGAGAATGAAATGGGCATATTTGTCAAATCTGCCCTTTTACCGTTAATTTAGTTTCACTTAAGACCTTTTACCGCTCATTAAAACTTAAAAATAGTTGTTATGGCCTTTGATTTCTAATCAATAACAAAGTCAACAAGAAAAGCATTGATGCAAAGCATCAAAGGGCGTCCAAGCAAGAAATGCAGCAGGTGCAGATGAACTAGTAGATATATGATGATAAACTGTTCAATGGTTCATTGGTTTTTACCAGAATTGTATATCACTTATGAATGAACGAACGAAAGACATTGTTCATTATTTATAAATTTGATTGGCATGCTAGAAATTAGAATATTACTTGTTATTTCTTTATGATCGTGATTATTAATAGCAACGGATATACATATATACAATCATTTAAAATCCATATGAGTAACGCATGATCAACACCATACTTGTGTAATTGTCCCTTATTATGTGTCGCTATTAGCGAAGACCCCCTCTTAAGGTACATTTGTTTCTGTTCACACTTAGTAACAATATGACACTTGTTATATTACCATGTTGATCATGTTGAGCATAAATGTTTATTATACACTAATTGTAATATCTTTTTTAATCAAAAAATACAGATTTTATGAATATTGTTTTCTTTTCTTTTTTGTGTTTTATGCACTATTTTAATTCTTAGTTTTTACGTTTACTACTATTTTAAGAATTCAATTGTCATAATGACCGACGATTATAAGTCAAAACTTAACTGGAAAAAGTCAGTAAATTATGGTTAATCTTTCAATATATAATATTGTTTATTCTTAAACCATATACATGTACATTTGTATTTTTCTTTATCATTTCTTAAATTATCAATCAATTGAGTAATTCATAAAATCTGATTTGTAACTTTGAACAATTCCTCGGCATCTTTACTAAACACGAATAACAAATTAAATAAAATGTTTCAAGTTGATAGTGTCATATTAATGCCATAAAAATGTACATTTTTTTCTCAATTATTGTACATATTTATTGTTTTTATCTCATATAGATAAAATAAAACATGCGATTTGTGTTGTTGGTTTTTTTTTCGAATTGTATGTTTATGTATAATAATAAGCAATAATTTTGAGAGTTGATCTGTGTTTATTAATTATTGTAACCAAACTAAGTGACAAACATTCATTTTGAAAAAAAAGCTTATTTATCTGTAAAATATTTGTTCTGTTCTGTAACGATATCAAACATCTACTCCGAAACCGGGAGAGACCGGACAATAAACGTGTGGTACTATTCGCCGGTCGTCAAAATAGACCAGGAGAGACCGGGAATAACCGACAGGAGTACATCCCTCTATAAATAGATTTTCGGAATATTTAGGTCATCAACTCATCATTCTATTTACAGCTTTCGGAATAACATACTATAATAATCCACTGTGTACTACAAAATGATAAATAAAAATACCTTAAAGAGCGCGATTTATTGACGGAAAAGGTTATTTAATTTGAAAATGTTTGCATTGCGAAATTCTCCAGTTCGCTATTCATTGTACATATCGCGACTTATTAATAATCAAGCACCCTCATACCGATCGGAATGATCGGCTTTTATTATGAACAACTTTAAAAGGCTCGAGAAGTTGCTGTCGCCCTTTCACAAAATCTGATTTCATTACATAAAAGGCGCCGCGCTTCGGCGCGGACGCCAATAAATGGAATATAGCCAAGATATTTTTACAGAATATGCACATTGCTATGTGTATCACAGAAATGTTTAAATCTGATTCTCGGCAAAATGTTAGTTACGACCTTTTACCACTCAGGTGACGAATTATTTTGTATGTTTGTATATAAGAAAATAAAGATGATATAATAACATCTAACATAAGAATAATTGGTTTTCTCTGAATTCAAGTTTTGATTTTTTTAGACAGGTTTAAATCTTTAAACTCTGTTCCTGAAAATTATTAAAAATGCACTTACGACCTTTTACTTCTTAGGTGACGATATAGAGTTCTGTGGTTGGTCAAGTAGTTTTCTTTTTTCATTAAAGTTGGGACAAGCTTACGTACATTACCTTTTTCTATATTAAATCTGTTTTTTATGTTTTTACTATATACTTTGAAAGCCATTCTTCAGGTATAACAATCTTTTCAGGAGCTAAAGGATAATCATTGTGAAGATCATGCAATTCTTTCGGGTATTCTAAGTCACATTCTATAATAAAGTTTGTTTTACCTTTTGCGGTTAATTTATTATATTGTTTTTCGGTGACCCATTTAAAGTTCCCAAAGGGTAAAGGCTGACTCATTGCCCAACCTTAGAGGTTGTTCGCATCTAAGTACATTATGTATTTAGATGGTAAATCCTTATCATAATCTTTCATATATTTATTGTTTGCTTTGCTGTAACGATAAGCAATATAACTGATTCCTGCTCTCTGACCTTTTTCAATAAAAAGATGCTTGTCAATATCAGAAATTAAGTCTAATTTCATTCCTTTCGATTTTAACATTGCATCCCAAGGTAAACCTGGGCTGCTAAATAATGACAAGGGTCAAGCTTGTAGTATTCTTAACATGTCTTTCTAAAATTTTCAAAAACATCAGCTCAAAGAAAAACATCAGTTTTTAAATGTAAATCATGATATTCTCCCATTGTTTTTATTTTAAATTTTTCCCAAACATTTTAAGCATAGATGTACTCGCTGTCAGATATAAGTGCCTCATTTAAAACAGAATAAAATTCTTCTTTAGAGGGTTACTGTGTTTCTTCAAATTTCTCAAAAGAATCCATGAAGTCATATGGATAAACCCCTTTGTTTTAATTCAGTAAGTCATTAAATTCTTAAGGCAAAAACTTAAATTGAAAACTATCAATATATATAATATTGGACATGATATAATATTGCACATTTTAAAATAGGACGAAATTTCGTTTATTATATACACGTGTACTTATAAATGTAATATTAGAAAATATTGATGAAATAAAATGTTGTCAACTTCCATATTGTTAGGAATAACATCAATTTTCTTTTCAAATTTCCTGTTGTTGCATAATAAAATGACTATAATAACCTCTTAAATTATGAAATACAACAGAAATTTTGTGTGTCAGAATACAAAAATTATTACACTCTGAGAGAACACTTCACCTAAATTTTCCCGTTCCCGGACTCAAATATCATCTTTTTTATATTCTATTCCGCAGATGTGACAAGCAGTTTGCTTTTTAAATAACGTCTCATCTTCTTTTGTCATTTTTTAAAACTTTGTATAAATATGTTTTCATATTGTCCATACAATATTCCTCCTCCTTAAGAATAGCTTCAATAAATTTATAAACTGCATTTGGTCCTCTGTAAACTTGAGTTGGTTTAGTATGTTTATCGTCGTAACAACAAACTGATTTATAACCATATCCACAGTCTATATGCTCTTGATATGGTTCAATAAATGAGGATTTGGATGATGGTATAGCAGTAGATACGTTTCGAGTTATAGACTCAAAATCAGCATAAATTACAAAAGGTGCCAATAATTGTTTGTGATAATTTTTGAAAATAACTTGTGATCCCTTTTTTGGCATTGTAATAGCTTGTGTCCCATTAATAGCTTAACCGTTTGGCCTATGTTCATTTAATATTCTTTCCTGGGAAAAGCATTGTAGGCAGGATTGACAGAAATGTTTTCGATTGGCATGTTTTGTTTTGTTAAAGAGTAGCCGATTAAACGTTTATCCAAACATAATGCGTTCTTATACCATTGGAAAGTAATATCACTCTTATCTAAATAATTAGATTTGGATATGTATAATGGAATTACTTTTTTTGTTTTCATAACCAAATATATTAAATGAAATATGATTCCGAATTTCTATTTTGGGTACTTGATTTATTGTGACAGGGAATTTCATTTCAGTATAATCTAATTCATCTACATGTCTTCTATAATTACTAACCCTTTCAGGATGTGTAGTTACAGGAAATTTATAAGCTAAATTACACCATCTAAAACATTCATTATCCTTATTTTTTATATTATTTAATCCTTTCTTTGCATTCTGTAATTCTTTGGGTAATTCAAAATAACTTGAAGCAGATAGAGGTGTGTATTTATATATGTTGATATAATTTGCATCAACTGAATCTATTCTCCATCCACTACCTTTTGAAATCCAATTACCAATCTTATTTATTATTTCTTCAAAGTCATGTTTTAAAGTGTCATTTAATTCAGATTTATTTATGATAATTAAAGGCTTTGAGTGAAAATAAGCTGATTTGTAAATTGTACCTTCTTGACTAATTTTCGCAAAAGTTATTTTTATGCCTTTTAAAGTACGAAGTTCAAACTGAAATAACTTAGAAGCTTCTTTTAAAGTAAAATAAAGTTGATTTTTGGATAATATTTATGTGCAATTTTAATTTCAAATTTCTTAAAATATTGATTTGGAGATCGCTGAATTTCCTTATCTATATTTAAGTATTAGAAAATATCTTTAAGCAAATAATCTTTACGCATATCTAAACTTATGTCTTAAAATATGTCCATTTAATTTTGCGGTTCCAGTCTTAACTCTGTTTAAATTGTTACAACACATTGATATGAAACCAGGATTGACACCAAGATCTTTAGATGCGGCATAAATTGAAGGATAATATAAATCTTCACCAACATCCTTAACTCCGTTTGAAGGTATATCACTGTATGTTGCTATAACTGGTTTAGGGTTATTACGATAATTATTATGATTAGGTCTTGGACAATCGCATAATTTGTCACTATTTTCCTCTACAGGTAATTAGCAACCACAACCCCATTCATAAAGTTTTTTTGTTCTAAAAAGGTAAGGTTCTATAACAGTTTCTAACTTAAATCGCATATTTTCTTTTACCTGTTATTTGAAGTCCTACGCTTACCCTTCCACACAATTTATAACTTTTCTATATGCTGATGCAAGCCTTGTTAAATAATCTATCAGTTCATTAAGATTTTCAATTTGTTTTCTCATTATATAATTTCAGCATCATTTGTTTTTGGCATCTTTATCCAACTATTGAATTTATCAGAATAACCTTTCTATTTAACTAGTCCTTTTTTATCGTATAGTCACGCTTTATAACCTTTTCTATTCTAAAAACTTCTTGTTTAGTAGGCATCAGTTCTTCTTCATAAAATGAACCATGGACCAGCTCATTTTTTAAATCCCTAATAGTATATGTTCTTGGGTATGTATTTTGAATTCCATCAATTGTAAATATTTCTTCTGTCCATTTTGGTGTATACCCTTTTTCAAAATGCCTTTTAATTTTACTAAAACGAACACGGTCTCCAATCTTAAATTTAGTCTTACCATATAAATTGAAGTAAACATCACCGTTATTTAATTGTTTGCTGGCTTGTTTAGGTGACATTTCTATGATACTATGTCTTGTGGCGTTGTATTTTTCTAACTTTTTGGTAAATCATTTAAATAAGCATAAATATTAGTAGAGGTAAAGTATTTCCACATTATTCGCTTCAGGGATCTATTAAAACGTTCGATTACCACAGCATTGCCTTCATTAAATGTATGATACATGTTGATTGTATTTTTATTTAAAAATGATTGAAAAGTTTGAGTATAAAATTCCGTTCCTTCATCAACCCATAAATTCTCTGGTTTTCTACCATCAGTAACAATTTTATTAAAAGCATCACAAGTAACAGAATCACCAGTTTTATTTTTTATTGGAACAGCCCATGCATACTTGCTAAACACACCAATAACTGTTGATAAGTATTTTATTCCTTTGTTATCTTTAGAAAAGGCTTGCATATCAACTAAATCAGCAGACTAAAACTCTCCGTTTTGGAAAATTCCGTTTGATTGGTCTGTGTAATTCATTTGCTAATTTAACGTTCCATGTTATTTCAGGGGTCATCTTGTGTTGCATGCTGCTTTATCATGCTTTACCCCCTTCTTCCGTTTTTTGAATTTCGTGTTTGCCTGAAACCAAGTTTATATTTCATATTTATAGCAGGCTTTACTACTAAATTATTTGCTAGTTTTTCACCTATAGATTTTGATTTAGTTGTCTTTAAATCAGATAACATTTTCTTATCATACTCACTTATACTTAGGCTACTATCGTAACAATAGTCATGATTTATACATACTTTATCTAATTGATTAACAGGTGATCCATTGACCAGTGGGTTACCTGGTCCGCAATAGTTATATCCAGGAAGAGTTAACCCATCTTTTTTAGGTAACAAAGGTAACATAGCTTTATGAATATATATTGAACCTCCTTGTTTAACAAACTTAGATTTCATTTTACCACATGAAGCATACGTGGCTTTTATCATTAATCTTTCTTTTTTTGTTGTAACATATTGAGGATGTACATTATCAGTGTATTTCCGTTCTTTCAAACAATATATTTGCTTTTGTAAACTCATTTATATCTTTAAAATATAAAATAGTACCAGAGCCTTTAGGCTCGCCGGTTCCCTTACAAGAGCCTTTAGACTCGCCGGTGTCCTTACAATAAATGCTGCCTTGTTAGTATTCTATATAGAGTAGTATATATAATGATGGTTTCGGGGGTTTTGGCCTGAGGGTGTTCTTATCATAAAAAGGCACTGAGAGAGATAAATTTATCTTAAAGTCAAATATATATAACTAGTTAATGGCGACTGATCTTACTTTGATTTGATGCGATAGAACACTTGTTGATGGTTAAATGCTCCTGAACATCAACATAAAGTACTACAAGATAAGCACTAAAAAATAATACTGACTTTAATCATACAAAATTTTACAGTTTGTAAAGTTTATAAATATGTATTACATTTAGGAAGAAAAGAAACATTATGTCATAGCAACCTTTAATATTATCACAATTCACCAAAAAATAAGAAGTTAAAAAACCCACAGTTTTGACAATTTGTTGCCTTTTGGTATATATTTTGACACAAGTGCTACAGTTGTTTTAGCTGATTATAAGCTGTATTAGTTTGGCATAAAAATCATTACAGGTGAATGTATCCCAGAAAGATAGAGTTTAAAAAAATGGGCAGGGTTAAATGACTGACATAACATTTTCAAAATTAAAATGCTTAGTATGTCAACGTTTCAATGTGGTGTGTTTGCTGCAGCCGTCATTTTCAGTGACCGTATTTGCTATAAGTTTGCGTGGCATTCACATTTGAGACATACGTACATCTTGTTTTGCGTGCTTATCTTTATAAGTGACAGATAATGTCTCCAAACATCTCTAAATGATAAGAACTCTCAAATACAAAGTATCTTTGCATCCTTGCACATATTTGTTGTGAAGGGCCTTCCTTGTGATTCTCGTGGACATCGCGCGTTCCGTACTCTCCTCTCAATAGCTTGAAAAAGTTGCTTATCATTTCCATTATCATCCTTTTCATAATTATCAAATGCAGTTACTTCAAAAATGTCTCCCAGGGGTTCAGTTTCGTTCCATACAAAATGAACCCTAGATTATAACTGAGAGCTGTCTCAGTAAGGCAGACACTTCAAAAGAAAATAGATAAAAAGTAAAATCGTAAATGTTTTGCATAAATACTATTAATGAAAATAGCCATGTGTAAGAAACGAACTCACGCCAGTTCGCTACCACAGATCCATAAACACATAGACATGAGGCTAAACAAAATGAAAAAAAAATCAGAGGTAAGAAAATTTTGATTTTTCACTTCATATGGTACTTATTTGACCGGGGTCTGATTTTATAATTATTTTCCTTCAAACATGAAATATATATCAACAAAAATCAAGATTGACGTTCTTCTTGTGAAATATCACCGTTGTTCACGGAAGAAATTGTTTCTCAAGTACATACCTCCAGTTTTTTTTAAGTCTCGTCAAAAAAAAAGATTGTAGATTTTCTTAAGCCTCTCAACAATTACTGGCATTCAAATCCAGCAATACTAACAATAATCATCAAATATTATTATCATTATTTAGTAATTTGCATAGACACAAACGAAAGTAGAATCCAGAACTTATTTTTGGTGTATTCTCGGAGTGGAATCTAATTGTTTTTCTCATAATTTATGTTACAGACACCGCAATCTTTACATTTTTTTAAAATCAACTTCCTTAAAAGGAACAATGCACATTCACACATTTTTTAAAGACAACCAAGGGAAACAGCATTAAGTGTCATTGTTATTAGTTGATCTCTTTTATAGCATTCAGGGATAATATGAGACAAGATATTTGTGTTCATTGTGTAACCACATTTATCTTTACAACATACCTTTGTCTCTAAAAATTGAGACTCTGTGAAATCGTAGTTGAGGGCTCGCATTATATAAGTTATTCTACTCGTAATGAACATGTATTCATTCAATATCATCTATTAAATGATGGTATACTTTTTTAAGCAGAACTGCATCAAGTGTAGTATAGATATTAATGTTTCCCACTTCACAAGAAATCTCAAAAAAAATAGAAATACTATGTTTGACACGTTATTCCATGCATTAATGATATATCTGTTTGTCTGGTGTATTTCTGACCATATTTGTCAGATAATAAATGATGAAAAGATGATGATGATTATGAAATTGATAATGATTATAATTTTAATTAAGATGAAGATGAAGAAGGCTTTTTATCATTTTAACTGCTATTTTGTATACGTTAAACTCAATACAGTACCTCAATATACCCAGTCCACTTTGGAGTACAAAATTCATATTTCTTATTTTTGTACTTTGGAAACAAAGTGTCTCGTAGGCAACGACGATCTTTTTATAGAAGTACATCAAATCCTCTTTTTTCTTGTTACTTGTAAGTATTTAATGTCTGAATTGTATAAAGATACATTTTAAAGCAAGTTCAGGTAAAATAAGTGTCATGTGAGCTATGAAATGGGATTTTTCTTTCCTCTGGTAATTTTGTCCGATTTTGTTTTGACTTTTGTATCAGGTGTACGGTCCAATACAGAGATAGATGCGTAGATCTTATTTAAAATAAGATAAACATAGCATAACATATTATTAATTTTGCATTGAACATATTGTACAATGTTTAGCCAACATGAAAAGGGTAAATAATTGTATACGCAGTGCGAGTAACATGAATTAGCATGTTTTCAAGAAGAGCAAATTATATTTTTCATACATTAATAATACTGATGACATAAATTTTAAAAGAACTCAGTTTCTGGTTTATACTAAAACGTATAAGAGATATGTTCTTTACAGTAATAGATATGACCTTTAACCTATCATGGTTAATTGTGGGACAATCTTACTTTAATACAAACAATGTACAAAAACTTAATACAAACATAAAGTACACAAACTATTGTATCTACATGAAGAACAGATAACATGATTTTAAATATAATATCGTTAAAGTATTTGTTACTATGTTGATCAGGTAGAATAACCTATTTTAGGAAGAGCAAAAGCAATTAATCTATTATATAAAGTATACTGATAAAACATTTTCCAGAAGAACGAAACATTTGAACTTTAAGTAGAACTGTTAATATCGTGTTATTCGTTGTACACATGCAGTATAGTGACGACATGTCATTAGAAGGATAAGATAACAGATTGCACTGATAACAACTAATAACGAAATACATGTATAATGTAAACGTGTAATATCGCTCACGCCCCATAGCACCGGCTTAAGCGGTACTCAATCTTCAATATTTATGTGTCGGAACAAATGATCTCAAAAGACAGGACAATACAAAAACATTGAAATGAAATACAACTTTTTTACAGCTGTCACGCGACACTTAATACCTACTTCTGGAAAATGGTACCCCACGCCTCTCCAAACCACGCATATTTTCATACTCTACCTACCATTTCTTTTAAATTAATGACGTGTAAATTTCTATGAAAGTCTAAGTGTCGTTAATAACTAACGTGCATTATGTATATTTGTACCATTGCTATAGCTGTAATCGAAGTTATGACATGTAAAACACGAGTTATGACATTTCGAAAAATATACTATACGTAATGTCTTCCAATCGGCATATGACCTGTTTGGATTATATCCTTTTGGCCTATATTTCAACATCACAAGCAAGAGGTAAGACAACCAATAAATAATAATTATAGTTGTTAAACGTTTCCATCCTGTAATAAAATCAAGATTGAGAGCAAGTTTTATTACGCTTTATGTTTATGTTTTTATATAAACCAGTACAATAATTGCATTCCTTCAAAGTCAATAAATATGATGGTGATAGCTAAATTTTTACATGCTGATAAAAGATATTATTTAATGTTCACTTTTGCTGCCGTGAGACTCTATCTACATATAAATGTAGATAATGTTGTATTAAATATGTAGCAACGTAATTGCAATATCATCATATATCATGACTACATAATATATTAAATTCGGTGGCGTGACCAAGTTGTTTTCGGTGTTGATGACGATATCTTATGTTTTGGTTGCTTGTCTGTTTTATTATATTTTATTTTTTAGGGGACTGAGGTATCCTTTGGGTGTTTTTTGTTTGTTGATGTTGTTTTAGTTGTCTGTTCCAGAAGAAACTACGTGAACTGATTCTCTAAGTTTTGATGTGATTGCGGTCACCAATGTTCAGTATGAAGGGTTGGCTGTCATGTCAAATTTCTAACATATACAAAGAGATATGCAAGGCTACTTGTTTCTATATTTATATACATTCCAAATAATTATTTATCACCGCCTAATATGATAAATCACTTTTGCGAAAAACATATCTTACATATCTTTTAACAACCGTTGTTACGGTTTTTTTTTCAATCGACATCCTAGTACCGTTGCACATGTCATTGTCATCTATATATTAAATCAAACTGTGCATGACGCAAGTCTATCGTATCGCAACATATATAAAATAGGATGTAGACGTAGAATGATGTGATTGTTATATCTACAATACATTAGACTCGAAATATTCATAAAGGGGCACGTTGAACTCTTTGCAACCAACATAATGAAATTATTTGCTGTATTTCTTACGATCTTTGCATCGTTAGCCTTTACAGAAGCATGTAAGTCAGCCTTAATTTTATCTTTGTATCTGTTTTTGATTATAGTATTTGAATTGTTTGTATTATTTTTGTTTTCGCATTTGGCATGGGTTGTACCAAATCATACGCAATTTTACACTGAGCATTGATATGAAATACTACTTTATGACGTGGATATATTTGTATTTGCAATTACAAACAAATGAAAAATGAAAATTATAAAGTGATATAAATGAAATTTTACTGTGCATTCAATACATTGTTTTACATGGAATAATAGATGAATAATAATACACTGCTTTTCCATTTCCAGTAATAAGATGGCGCCCAATACCAGGTAAGTTAGATATAGTGTTTTATTTTTCTTTTCTCTTTTCTGTGACTTTTATAATAGAATTTCAACACAATCCTTACGTTGATGACAACACTGTATTTAGATATGTAGTTTGAAATATAAGATTTAAAGTTATTACCTGTATTTACGAATCTTAAGGATGCATCAAAATGTAATGATGTTTTCATAAACAAATGTTAAGAATACCTTGCGGTTTATAAACTTTCGTTATTTATAAGATATATTTAGTAAGTTTAATTGCTGAAATTAGTTATCGGAAACCATTAATGATTGAGTGTACCCCTTCTATAAATGATTGGACCCTTTAATATTACAATATGTGGACCCTTGAAAATCGACAATGACGTAAATCCCTGGATTTTCAATGAGTACTTTTCGGAATGTTTCCACACAACTGACGTAAGCAATGGTTGAATAAAGAGTTAAGTTTAACATCTAGCAATACATGCCGTCACATTTCAAATTATAATAATCATATAATTATCAGAAAGTGTTTACATACATTATTGATAATAATGTTTATCTTGACCAAATCTCAAGTATATAACACATTAAAAAATGTTGCGTTTGTCCAGAAATCGCCAGAACACTCGTGGATACAATTGTTATTTTCCCCCATGAAAACCATTTTACTTATTTTGGGGCGCATGCTCAACTGTTACGGTGGGTTCCCGGGGAAAAAGGGAACGATTTTTGAGGTTGAAAATTGGTGCCCTTTGAAAGCTGGAAGGGGGAAAATTTTAAATAAATTTTAAAAATTTTTTAAAGTTTATTTGCATCAACAATAATACCAAGAGAAATAAACAGGACAGGTACCATTTAAGGGGGGTTTTTTTTTTGCTTAAACACTGATTTCCTTTTTTACTCAAACCCCCCTTTTAAAAAAACCCAAACGTAACCCAAAGCATTTAACAATGAAAATTTACATCAATTCTTTTTGCAGATATTTTACGTTTACTAATTAAATAAAGTTTCGCCCTGAAAAAAAAGTAAAATTCAAAATTTTGGGATATTTTTTTTAAATTCTTTTCAGTGGATTACTGATTTATCCGTGAAAATTTATTTGATAATTTCACAGTGAAAATAATCAAAATATATTTCACTTTATTCAATGACGAAAATACTTTTTAAGATTTTCCCCATGTGGTACCTCAATTTTTTTTTTACTGACAAATTCTTACAATGTCAGGCTGTTAAAAGAAATAGCAAAGCTGAAATAGATAAATCACTTAAATGTCAAAAGTAATAAAGAGAAAACTTACTTCTATTCATTCAAATTCCAATCACCAAATTTCGCCTCTAAATTTTTTTGTTTCGTTTTTACAGTCTGAAAAATACATTCCTTCCCCATGCAAAAATGCTCTTGATGACATTTGGCATATTAAAGTATCCTACGAGCAATAACTGCCGTATGCTTTTATGAAAATTTGAAAAGCATTGACAGGCCATCACTCGTAGAATAAGTAAAACAACCCAGCGTTCCTAGCAAGCTCCAAGTTTCCATTTTCCTAGCTCCTTTTCTGAATGTTTTCACTTCTGTCAACACTTATTTTTTGTCTGTTACAATCCTCAAATAGGTTTTCTTTCTTTTAAAAAGGTGTATGACTAACAAATCCAAATTATATCCCTCTGAATCTTACACAATTATTTTCCTCCCATGAAATACACAACTTTAAAAAATGGCTGCCGCTTACATTTTACAAAGCTAGGTCTAATAAAAATTCGCAGTAAGTAACAGAAATATGGATGGATGATTGGACTTTTTCTCCTACAAAATTTTTTTTTTTATTATTAAAACAAGCGATCATTCATGTTTTTTTAATAAAATGAATAAATATCCCCGTCATTTAAACTTGATTGGCGGACTTATTTTTCAGCTCAAGACTTCTTGTTTTTAATGTGAAATTCCGTCTAAATGGGGCTCTCAATGGGGGAAACAAATTTTAAATATTAACGTTAAAATTATAAAAAATTCGTTTTAACTTGTTTTAAGCAATAAAATAAAAAGAAAAGTTGTCTGTTTGTTGTGTAAGATGTAATTTTATTTCATCTCGTGAACTTTAAAAACAGTATTCTCACTCGTGGCTACGCCACTCGTGAGAATACTGTTTTTAAAGCCCACTCGATAAAATAAAATTTCATCTTGCACACAAACAAACAAATATCCTCTATATAACTGTTACATTCAAATGTTAATATTTTTGTTATATGATGAGACACAATTTCAATATTTCTCTAGCTGATATCACGACTTTTGTTAAGAAATACGTATATGACAATTGGTTGGTGATCGGTTCTTTATAAGTTATTCCATCGGATAACGGTCTTTTGATTGAGATGTTGTTTTTTATGTTAATTTTGTTTGTTTTCTTATTTGTTGTTGTTTTTTTTTTTTTTTTTTTTTTTTTTTTTTTTTTTTACTTATTTATTTTTATTTTGGTTTAGGTTTACTAACAGATCACAACTAAAATACTCTTGCTTCGTTGTTAAATATCCATATTAAACGCTTATTTTCCAGCTAGAACTCTTTAACATAAACTGTTGTATGCCAGTGGTGGGATTCGATCAAGCTGTGAAGAGAACCGAATGATTTTGTGTCAGCTACCCAAGTTCGCGAGAATTGACATATGGCAATAATATTGAATTATTTATTCTATTTGTTCAAAGTATAAACCAACATAAACATAAAAACATTTCTTATAATTATGTATTCTTTATTGTTCAAATTGTACAATTACTTTTTTTAATTATTTTTCAGGGTCCAGCATGTACATATATGGACTGTTACTACAACAGATGCTTCAAGAATTAAATCATGTCATATTTGTAATAAATACTTACTACCGTAACGTCACGTAAAAATAAAAGAATTACGATTCCCAACATGCATGTCATTTTTGTTTTATATTAACAGGGTTTAATTGCTTAAGATTTCGAAAAACGATTTTGCTTAATGAAAAAGAATAATAATAATAATTATATAATAATAACAACAACAACAACAACAACAACAAAAACAGCAAAAAAAAAAAAAAAAAAAAAAAAAACACTCAATGGAAAACGTAAAGCAACTTTACGAAATGGAATTTCAGTGTAATGCATTTAAGAAATCAATTAAGCAATTATTTATAAATAAACAATTTGTAAAATATGGCTACTTATGGATCATTAAAATCATAAAGTGTCTTCCTTTGAAAGAAAAATATAAATCTAAAATAAATCTATTCAGGCAGTTTAATCTACGTGCTGATATCCAGTATTTACTGGTTGAAAAAAGACACCTGTGCTATATTAATATATATCAAACTTCAGAGCTAAACATTTCCAATAATGCTAGAATTAATCTGAACTGCAGGACTCGAACCTACATTGATAATGAACTGATTTAATCCCCTTTAATCATTTGGCTTGACTTGACAATTTTTTTAATTTATTTTTTAATATAGAATAGTGCCCCTTAGTTAGCATAAAATACATTAAAGTGCGACTAATTCGATTCAGTAAATACCTAATAAAGATCTCTAACCAATTTAGTTTAGCAAGCTTGTAGCATTTGCATTTGATTGTAAACATTTTGCGTTAAAATAAAATTGCGTTAAAATAAAATATTATATAAACTGAACTTACCAATTACTCTTTGTTAAAAATTTTCATTAACACTTATATATGGTCGCCAAATTTAAAATGAATATTTTAACTTTTCATTTGAAATCCCACAAACTATTGGGACAAACTACAATTTTACAACACAAACAGATAAAAAAACATGAAGTAAAATTTTAAATTAATTTCTAGTCCAACATCAAAATATTATATATTCTACCAACTGATTTAACAAAGCGAGTGTCGATGATGAAATAATGGTACATTTACAGATTTATTAATTAACATGAAGTGGATTAAAAAGCTTGTGTAACATTATGTAATAACCAAATAGACCTATCGTCAATCAAATTGCATGAACACTTTCATAATTTTAAAATCACATTTATATCTTTTTTTAATAAAATGTAACACGGTAGATGCTTTTATAATAAAACATAATGTAGAACAAAATAAGAATTGCAGTAAGAAATTGGGTATATGTCCGGTTCTAAAATTAAATCTCCTAAACTCCATGTACAATGTTCGCGATTCAATAAGTGCATTATCTTTTATCATAAAAAAAAATTAAAGGTTTTGTACTGATTGGATGTTAGACAAGAAATATAAGATGTCTGGTCTGTGAAGGGTTACATTAAGATAAAGATACATGTAGACATGTAAGTACAATAAATGAGCCGCGTCACGACAAAACCAACGTAATGCGTTTGCGACCGCGCAGTCTGATCAGGATCCATGCTGTTCGCTATCAGTTTCTCTACTTGTTATAGGGTTTGTAAGCGAACAGCATGGATCCTGATCAGACTGCGCGGATGCGCAGGCTGGTCTGGATCCATGCTGGTCGCAAACGCATTACGTTGGTTTTGTCGTGACGCGGCTCAAATATTGGCGTTTCATGGGGAATAATTTTATAAATCAAACCAACCAGGTGATATTCAATGTCTTTTGGAACTAGACTCATGACCCTCAAAATAATGTACTCCAATATTGCTACAGTGCACTGTTCTTGAAAATTGTAACAATATTGGTTGTAGAGATGTCATTCATACATCATAAATGACTTTTTATAGATGTTACAAATGCATAAATTATGAACTGCCATTTACGTTCCAATCAGTCATTTAAAAAAATGTTCACACTTTAAACTCTTACTCAATTACACGTGCACCTTAGATTGTAAATAAGTTGAAGTTGTCGCATTCGAAACAGTTGTTTAAATTGCACCAACGTTCTGTTTATCTGTAAGAAAAGCCGTGCTTGAATCTACAAAATGATTTCAATTTCAAAGTTGTGCTTTAGTAAAAGGCATTTTATTATTTGTAACAAAGTATTTTTGTCTATATTATAAGTTTATTGTCGACTAATCTCGAGATTGGGGAAATTGTTCTATATGGTAAATTGTTTTTGGTTGTTATCAAAGACTTTTCTCTACTCTCTCAGGCCTCTTTCTCATCCTTTGAGATATCACAAAACAGTATTCTAATCTCCTAGATCCTAGTCTTGAAAATAACTTTTGTGAAATTTAAATCCCCAGACATTTTTTATCCACCTACTGATTGATTGCTTTTTACACATTCCAATTTCACATGACCTACAAAAAACTTCAAAAGCGTTATATTGTTGCCTAAAATTATAATCGCCTGCATACAAATAAAAAAGTGTCGGTTTCCGGGAAAATTGTAAAGGGTGAATTAGAATTGCTTTAGTAATTTTGTTGTCCTTGAATTAAATTTTAGCAATATTTTCGCGTTTGAAGTCATGATCCATCTTCAATATTAAAATGAGTTCACAGAAAAATCCTAAAAAAATCTACATGTTTATACATTCAACATACGAAATTTTTTTTTTTTTTTTTTTTTTTTTTTTTTTTTTTTTTTTTTTTAATGGTTAAAATATAATCATACCCTTAGCCTAATAAATATTAAATTTCAAAATAAAGATGCATGTGTATATAAATTTTTAAAAAAATGCCCAAAAAAAAAAAAAATTTTCAAAACAGTACTGGGACACAGGTTAACCCTGTGTAACAGTCAAATTGGAAAAGATGTATGGTAACAAATGGTAACGAACCGAAAAAATGTTTTTTTAATTGTTTGGCATGTGGTGCTTTTGTGGGGCCGTGTGTCACCCTTGCTTGCTTTGTGTATGTGTGAAATTTACCCCAATTTTTAAGTCCATTTAAAATTTACAAAAAAAACGAAAATTAAAAATATTAAAAATCGGGATTAGTGTTATCTCTCGGAAGCATTAATCAAAACAAAATTACAACAAAATTACATGAAAATCTTTATACTTAATATATCCACCGACGTCCAAGAGCTCTTACAAACCAGAAACCAGAATAAAAAAAAAACCAAAAAAAAAACCAAACAACAAAACAAAAAACAACAAACAAACAAACTTACAAGTACGCAAAACCGTTTCACATCATATTCTACTACTGCATCTTAAGCATTAGGCAAACTATAGATCAAGGTGAACAATTCTCAGCTAGTGGCAATAACTGTACTTTAAATATGTGTTTAGATATTAAGATATAAAATATGACAAAAAATGTTCATAATTGCATACAGATGGCTTTCAAAACTTTTGATGAAATAATTCAGATTACGCAAACCAATTTATTGTGATGACAAATACACGTGCAGTATAAATTACGAAAAAGTGAGTTATATTTGAATGCTAAAAATATATGCTGTTTGAAGCTTGAAAACGTAACATTCTTCAGAGAAAAGAGTACAAAACACTTACAGGACCAAGCAATTAATGAAATCATGTCATGGTAATAATATCTTCCCTCGGAAACATCAATAAAAGCAAACTTACATGCAAACTGCAGGGTCGATTTGATTAAGTCTGTTCATGAGCCATATTGAAAAAGTGCAACCCCCATAGCACTGGCTTTAGCAGTACTCAATTATTCAGCTTTTAAAAAGTGATAAGGTTTACCGTTTTTTGAATATTTGCCTGAATCTGAAGCATGCAAGTTTGTATCTACAGTCTAATTTTGAGTTTTTGTTATTTTATTTTTGATTTGAATTTTTGTCGTTCTGATTCTCTAGATTTTCATCGGTGTTTTGCTTATGTACGCATATTCCTTTTAATTTAGAAGTAAGTTGTGCAGCATGAAATGCAGCAAATAGGAATATTCCCTTGTCCCCCTATTAGTATAATAAAAACAATAATCAAGAACATCAGATTCAAAATATTCATTAAGGAGTCCAAACATCCATGCTATCCCCGTCAGCAATAGTAGCCTAAAATATACAGTGGCGTATGTAACATCACGTGTTTTCCTTCCGGCCATTTGGTTGTTGATTTTATCATGAAAAGATATAGACATAAACAAAACATTGACAAAGCAGTGCGAATTTGAGGGAAGTGCAAAAAAAAATTCGCATGGAAAACTTCGTCGATAAAAGCAAGAGAAATCCGACCCGATTGTGGGCTTTTTAAACCTTTGAGGGGTTTTTAATGGGAACGACCCAAAATACAAAAAGTAGTACTCTTCCCCCATTTAAACTTCTTTTCTTTCTTACAGCCTTTTTTTCCCAAACCAAAAATTTGGAAAAACAGCACCAATGAAAAGGGTTAAACCCCAATAAAAAACCTTTTAAAAAGGAATGATGTTCTTTCGACCCCCAAAAAGGGAAAAAATCACCTGTGGGAAATAATTTTGGCATAAAAAAGTCTAAACACTTTGCTTTTGGGGAGTTGTTGTTTGCCGACAAAGGGAAAATACCCTTGACATAGAAGTATACATATTTTGGGCAGAAAACGATAAAAAAGGGTTTTCAAATCCTTTATTGGGAAAAAAAATACTGGGTTTTGTAATCGGCGATTTTTTGAGTTAAATGATATAAGGTTTCATGGCATACAAAGTTACAAAGTTATAGATTCATTAATTAATATAGTATTCTCTTGATAAAAAACCATCCATTATATTTGATTCATAGTGACCCTTTTTTGCCTTGTTGAGTCCAATGAAAAATTTATTTATTGATGCAATCCTTTTGTATTCTTTTCTAAGCAAATAAATGTATGGACAAGGGAGGGATTCAGTTTCAACGGGAATAGGTATTAGAAAATTGGCCAATGAAAACGTGAAATTAGAATGATATTTTTTTTCGATGTCATATAATCTTTTCCTCTTATCAAAAGACAAGTTTGAAAAAAATCCTGACGGAATCGGAATGTTAGAAATTCAATGTAAAATTTTGAACAGTGACAATTAAATACGGAAAATGATTTGTTTCCATTCTTTGAAAAAATGTATTTGCAGAAAAGATATTTTGCAGAAAATTTGTGCCACAAGACCTGGTCCTATCAATGTATGCATCGACTACTATGAAGTCAAGAACACGTTTTGATTTAGAAATATAGTAACTTTGTATAAATTTTATGTAAGTGCAATCAGTCAAGTTGATATTCGAATAAATCCTCAAACACTTAGCATAAACTTGCTCCGGAAAATCAAATTAGCATAGATTGTTTTTTATATGTATCGTAAAGGAAAGTGTAAGCGTCGGGTTTACAGGATTAACTTGGGGTTTTTTACAACCATTGTGTTTTGTGACGTTTGGAAACGGACATCTTAGTCGCCTACATTTGCCCTGAAAAAAAGAAAGAATAATTGTAATGATGAAAAATAGAAAAATATTTTCAATTTCATATGCAAACAACAGACCGTTTGTACGTCTGTCTGTTTATGTACGTGTAAGAAATTTCTGATTCATCTCTTTTGCCTTCTTGTTTCCCATATAATAGGCTAAATAGAACGATAAGTTTTGATTCATTTTCAACATATTTATTTTCAAACTTTAAAAACTGCTTAATGCTAAAATTTCACCAAGGAAGCAATATATGGCATTTAAGATTTTTGTGTTGACAAAATTTATTGACTTACAAAGAATGTATCTCTGATTTCGTTTTCACCACACCTTTCATTCGGATCAATATTTGTGTATGGGTCGTTGTCATCATCCTCACCATAAGCATTTAGATCGAGATTTAGTATATAATTTAGAGTGATAAACACACCCGGACCATCCTTAACGCATCTTTCAAGGATTTGTGTATTCTCCCGGTACGATGCATAATAGGCAAAACAAAATTTTTGCCCGAAAATTCGGTGACAGAGTTAATTCGCTGGACGAATGTAGGTACTGAAAATAAATTGACAATTTTTTAGAAATTCTGTTACAATTCATGTTTGTATCTGATATTTTCTTACCTTTTATAAGTGTTGCCATTTTTTTTCGAAAGAACTCTGGAAAAACCAAGGTGTTTTTGCACAGTCTGAGATTTTTTTTTTTCAATTCAAAATAGTTTATAGAAAATAGATAAACAAATAGAATGTGTTACTTTTTCGTCATGTAAGGCCTCAAGCCAAAAATACAACCGTATAGTTCATCACAATGAAAAGTAAAATGTTAATATAATGATAATTTTAAAATGAATTGGTTTATAATGGCAGGTTTGCATACAATAAATAAAAATGTGATAATTCATGTGTGTGAACCAAGACAAATTCATTTGTATATTCAAATGAAGTGTTTAATATCATAAAAGGAGCAATAGGGTATTGCTGTCATGTTTATAAAGGTTCAGTATTGGTGTCATAGACTGTCACTCAAAAGAGTGCACTTAAATTTCGACAACATATTAATTTACGTTTAAAACAAAATATTAGTATTAATATAATATCTTATTTTTCTGCCAATGTTGATTCAGTTAAAAGGTCAGGTCGCGGCCTTTACGAAGGGTAAACATGGCGAAAGAAAACTACGTAATGTTTGTATATGTCGTCGGCTTAGTAGGGCGTATTAGAGTACAAAATATAATTAAACAGATTAATTTCCCTTATGTTAGGTCTATACATTTGGATGTTTACCTCATCCATATACGAGAAAGTAATAGTATAATAAGGTATTTCAGATTTAGATCGCTATTTAAAACCGGTCATCTTAGAAACCTAACGAAAAACATCATTACGGAAGCGCCCTGGTGCTTATTCATAATGTGCTAAAAACAAGAATGTCTCCTAAAAATCATAAGTTTATAATTTCCTACCAAGGAGATTAAAATTCTAATTCGGATAACTTATCTCCTAAGAAGGAGAGAGAAAGGTCTTTTTATGAGGTTATAGCTTTTAGGTAGGACTTTATTACGCTGGATATAAAAAGCCTTATTAGTGGTTTAAATCTTGTACGTTATAAACTCCTTGTTCGGCTCAAATGCTGTGTAAGCAGTTGTAAAAAGTTGCCCCGTACTTCACTTCATCATTGTTAACATTTGTCTTGTCCTTCGGGATCCTTTTTCACCAACATTTTTGAGAGTTGAAAAATTGAGTACGACTCTTGAGTACCGTTCAAGCCGATGCTAGGGAGCGTGAGGGATGTTGCATTTTTTTTACTATCCCTCAATCAAACCGAATCTTCAATTTTCATGTCGTTTTTTTGTTATAAATTCTACCGTTGGATCACTTTTTTCCTAGACTTTTTAAAACATGTAAAAGTGTCGTAATGCAGCTGTAAAAAGTTGACCCGTACTTCACTTCAGCATTGTTATATTTTTCATGTCCCTCGGGATCATTGATTCCAGCACTATTAAGTGTTAAAATTAAGAACCAGCTCAAGCCGGTTCGAGGGTCATGACGGAAGTCGTACGTTTTCATTATCCCCATGTGCAGACTCAATCAACCTGAGTATGTAATGTTTATGTGATTCTGTTGTGATTAATGCTTCCGATGGATCACTTTTCTTGTAGTGTAACGCTCCAGATCTGAATAACTCAATATAAACAAGTCAACACAATATCAAGTTTATAAACGTCATATATAATGTATTTATTTTAATATGAAATACTATTCACTAAGACAAACACAATTGCTTAAACAATGTGCCTGTAACAACTTTACAATTCTTATACAAATACTTAAAACAATAAGAATTAATGCCAATTGCGTATTTAGCATAATTTAACCTTAAGTGAGTGAGTCTGCTTTAACATCAAAAACTACACTAAATAATCAAATATTTCGCTCCCCTTATATACTAAAATACTTTACGCCTAAGACTTAATAACTTAATAATTCATAGAGTATATATGCATTTGTGGACAGCTAAACAATTAAATAACCCATTATGTTTGCACGATCTAAAGTACAAAAGGTACAATTTCCGCTTTAGTGATGACAGGCCTATTAATTAACTAAATTAAGCATAGTGTTCGTGACAGCTCATTAAATTTAATATATATCCGCCTATGCATACATATGTATTTTAACTAATTACCGGCTAATTACCGTTATCCTACATTCTCCATATGTTTTCTCTTCCGTGGAGGTTAACATTAGGGATGTTATTTTCCGGTCCCTAAAGATCATTCAGCACGACATTATTGTTGTGCTCTTTGTATTTTAGTTATTTCCTTTTAGTTCTTTCCATTAGGCTAATATCTTGTTGGGTGGTTTCAGTATTCCTCACTTGAATACTGTTGAATCACACTTAGGATATACCTTTTAGATTTATCTTTTGATGTATTATCTGTGATATGCAGGCTTCATAACCTCTGATCTCCTTTCAAAATTCCATTTTATTTAGTTCCGCTCATTGTTTTCGGGTTAGGGCAAATGCATTTCTTACTTGGGGACTATAAGCCGTTTTTCATGGAATGGCACAAACGTGTCACATTGAAGGTGCCATGATAACCACCGTATGAACACATCTGCTGGTGTTTCAAATTTCCTAAATCTACCAGTTCATGGTAATGTTGAATTTTGCTAAAGCCTGTGCTAGGGGGCGTGGACGGTTACTTGCACATTCCATTACCGCCCATGAACAGGCTCAAACAAACTGAGCCTGCGCCATTTTCAATTTTGTCGTTTTGTATGTTCTTTATGGATTCTTTATTTCTCTATTTAACAAAGTCCTGAGTAGGCTCTAACCAAGTCTGCACCCCTCTTGCAATAGTGTTGCGATTAATGCTTCCAGATTTTTGTAGTTATTTCTCATAATTAGCCTTTTTGTATCTCATACGTAGGACGAATAATGTCTTATGTGGGATATATAGAGTTCTTCATTGGGTTATACACTCTTTATTAGGCCTTTTTTTATCTCTTTGTTATTCTTTTTTAAAGAACATTATGGTTGGCACAAGGACATTCCTGTATGCAAGAGAGATACAAACGTCTAGTAACGTATATATTTTATTTTTCAACGTTGGATTTCTTTTAATATAAAACCAAAATAGCTTTACTTTCTTCTACGTAGGATTTAAAAA